>NW_008752063.1:41705-55382 GCF_000715545.1 Opisthorchis viverrini | reverse complement strand
CAGCAGCTATTAAGATAAGATAATCGCACAACTCATCATCATCAAAGGCGGCAACATCAGGATTGACACTGATTCTTCACTGCTGTACAACCATAAGGTTCATCTACATATATTTAAAGCCCTAGAGTGAAAAGAAGAAAAATGGAGTGAGTGAGTGAGGACCTAGTGCTGGCCTATGTCAAGCATTCTGAGGTGCCTACACCTCCAAACGCTCAATCAGGCAATCTGGGAAGAAGCGAACGCCGCTGACATCGATTAGCCGCCATTTCTTGCGACATCTCCAGCCAAGCACAGGCGGGGTCACGGGGACCCCATCCTGGAAGGCTCACAACACAAACAACACCCAAACTCTTCGTGGTCTCTTTCATACCTTTCTGCCAAGTCATGTGCTGTCCACCTCGCGGTTCGCGCCATACTGAAGGAGGTACGGAGAACAACACTCGAAGAGACTAGACCATGACATACACAATTAACAAATTGAGCATCGGGGTTTTGAAGTTGAACAAGAATGGAGAGAGTGGACACCCTTATCGGAGACCACTTTTTGTAGGGAGAGCTCACCATACGCTCTCAGCCGCTCAGAAGTATGAGAATATGGAGATTAGATTATGTTTAAAACTTCTGGGGATACCTTGTTGAGCAATGAAGTTAACAGCACTGACCGATCGACTGAACCAAATGCAACCTTGAAGTCGAGGAATGCTGAGATTATGGGTCGTCTGTACACTTGGCGTTGCTCTAACACCTGACGGCGAGTGAAGATGTGGTCATTACAGCCTAAATCTGGTCGAAACCCCGCTTGATTCTCACGAGTCAAGGGTTCGCTTGCCACCATAAGACGTCGAAGAATCAGTGACTCCAGAAGCCTTGTCACAACAGGAGTCAAACTGACACCTCTGTGGTCACTGCATACACCGCGAGTAGGCTTTTTGAAAATAGACTCTACTATCAATTCACCCCAGTTGTCTGGGACGGTCTGTTTCTCCCAGATATACCTAAATTGGCTGGACAGGCACTGGCTGAGGAGTCCGCCTCCATTCTTGAAAATAGCAAGTGAAAAGTCGTCAGGACGCTTGAGTAGGGAAGTACACTCGGACTTTTTTGGGATTGAAAGCGGCTGCATAAAACCATTCATCTGTAGCATCCTTCCGGTCCTTAACTGTCACCCAAAGATTGCACGAGGGCTGGGATACTACCAGGTTGCCCAAGCCTAGACAGGGGAAGTCGAGAGGCAGAGGTTGGGTTCGAACCACGGACCTTCCGGTTAGTAGCTTGGCACTCTAACCACTTGGGTCATCTCGCCCATATTCACAGTCCACCTTTCTGTTGAAGGCCAAGATTCTGAATTGGAGGTAGCAGGTGGCCGGCTGAAGCGCTGTTCCAAGTACCGTGCCCAGCGGTCCAAACGTTCTGCTTTGCTGCATATCAGGGAGTCATTTTGGTCTCTGATTACTTCGTTGACAGGAGGTTTCCGAGGGCCAGTCGAACGAATCAAGTGGAACAGTTTGCGCACGCCTGCAGCATTATTTGCATCTTCCATTTCTTCGGCCTTTCGGGTCCACCAAGCTTCTCGGACCGTGTGAATACTCAGTTTCACCTGTCGTCGAATGATGCGTCGGGTGGGGTTGTGAGTGCGGCCAGGGGGGGTCTGTCGCCGGGTCTCCAGCAAAGACACGGTCTTATCAGGGATCCAATGTTTGGATGAGGTCCGCTGGGTCGTCAGTCAGTTCGTTCACATTATTTGCGTCCCGCATCCTTATTTCTGACAGACAGCACACCAATGCAGAGGGAAATCAGCGTACGAGCAGGAGCCACCTGTTGACCTGATTGCGAACATTGGGGGCGGTTGGGTGGATAGGCCTTCGGGGCTTGAAGACTAAGTTCGAAGTGTTTAGGGTTGTGACTGAACTTGGATGTAGAGAGGCTGCAGCTGAGTGTGATGCAGGACGAGCAAAGCGGTCAGTCCTAGTGCTGGGAGCTGCGGGCGAAACGCCCAGCGATGCGATTGTGGAGCAGCTGGAAGAGAGTCAGAAAGGTGGTGCTGATAAGTTCGTTTAACCTCAGGATTTCAGCCTCGCAGTTACTACGTCCTTTCCCCTTACGTGGCCCTGAAGAGCGGAGACAGGCGACTCCAGACTGACACATGGTCGAATTCCACAAAAGTATCGGTCAGTTGTTGATCCACGCCATCGGTAACTGATGACTGTGAACAATCAGAATCCGTGGTTGGTAGGCTGTTGCAGAGCATCATTTAACGAGATGATTTCGGTTATTTCGGAAATTAGTACTGCATAAAACAGTTTTCGGTTAGCACAGGTGAGGCATTTATTCACCGTTGTCCACACGCACCGATTCCAGTCTGATTCGATATACCAATTGTTTCTCATGTACGTTAAGTCTACCTGTGCATCCTCTGCCTCGTGGAGCCCTCTTCGCCCACCGCTTTGTCGAATGGAGATGATCAAGTTGGGGTCCTTCCATGACCTGCTAACGAAGCGTGAAATCCCACGCATGTTCCAACCCGGAGAACCAGTAGACTGTTTGTTAGACTAATCGCTGACTAACCTGGTATGAGAGCTTTTGAGTGTAACACAGAAAACATCCTGTGTAGCTCAGTGGGTCACATCGTTGCACCACGTTAAGTTCCGTTCGCTTTGTGGCGGTGAAATCCTAAACGCTTTGTAGGGTTTCATTCGCCGGCATGACTTGAAATCATCTGGGTTGATTGCGGTTAATAACGCGTGCTGTCTCTACCGATCGAGTGGAGGTCTTTTGCTCCGGCCCACTAAAAAGCCGCTCCCATTCCAGCAGAAATAGGTATATATGCAAACAAGAAATTGCATGGGGACGCTACCATGCAAATGCGCTCAAGATCGCCTGGAATGAATGTGCCAAACCTAGAAGCCGCTACACTAAACTTGACCGAGAAAACTGGAAATTCCTACCACTTACGCTTGACGTAAGTTTCCCACCTTCTCGTGGTGGTTGCACTTCAGTGCTACAAGGTCCTATGGGCTACACTAACTGGAACTCAGTTCATTACGGTTCAACTGTGCCAGGAAGGCCAACAGAGGACAGCGAGCTGCACAGCGAGAAACCGGATAATTAGGAGGTCATGGGGTAGAGTCGCACTGTCCTCTGCGACGGAGATGCAAGGGAAAAAGGTGTTTTATTCCAGACAGTCCCATATTTATGGAAGTGGCGAGAAACCGAACACCCCAATCCTCCACTAGTAGGCCGAGATAATGTGACCCCATGCCACGGCGGCCATTGCTTGATGCCATCAATCAGGTCGACTTATTTGCTGTGCACAGCAGGGATTTCATCGAAAACAGACTGCTACTGACAATTCCCTTCTTCTTTAACACATTCACCGTTCCCCCATTACCAGTAGTATTCCCATGGGCCCACCCATTATGTCCAGCTTTCATATCTATGGTTAAGTCGGTCATCTCGACTCCTTCTATCTAGGAATGGGCAACCTGACAGCATCCCAGCTCTCATGATTCCTTCTTGTGGTATGGCACCTAGACACCAAAGGGGTTTTACACCTGAACGATTATTATTTGTTTTAACTCTGTCACAATGAACGCAAATATTTCGAAGTCGTTCTTTATATTCCAACGCGCAGTTCTTCAGACACGTACAACTGTTCTCGCCTCTCCAAAAATAGGTTTCATGACCCAAGTGCGATGGTGAACTGTCCTTCCCATCAGTTTTCTCGCGCTTCCGGTTGTGCAACCTTGGTGAAGTCACTGCAACTGGTTTTTCTGGGATTGATGTTCTAAGCCCTCCTCTCATGGAGGGGAATCTTGGGGACGTAGCCTACTACAAACATCTCAGGCGTCTACACCTCTCGATACAAACTGACAGCATGAGCGCCACTTACATCAGTTAGCCGTCATATCGCTTTGTGCCTCCAACCAGGTACGCAGGGAGTCACGCAGATTCGTACCGGGAACTGAACCCAGGACAGCTTTTGCCAACCTCCGACACGTATGAGGCAGGTGTGACGTGAGTTTGCTTGTCACGAGCGGGGTTTTCACCGCGGCCGTGCGATCCACACTGCTTTATGGTTAGAGACGTAACCCCTACGCGCATAGGGCGTACGAAAGATATCAGTGTTTGACCATCGGTGTCTCCGGAGCATTGATCGGGTATTTTGGTAACACTGGATTAGTAATGCTAAGGCATGCCAAGTGGTCTTAGGAAGAATGAACTCTCCCGCGATAAACTATTGACGCTCCATAGGTTACACTGGTTAGGGCATGTACTCCGCATGTCAGAAGACTGTATGCCTCACAGAGCTCTTTTGGCCCAGCGTGTACTCAGCGGAAGCGACTGAGAGGTAGACAGTGTATGGCCTGCCTGGTATCGAATTATGAAAATACTAACCAGTAAACTGAATCGAGTCGACAACTGCCGCCTCTCTGGAAGGGGAACCCATGATTGATGCCAGTAAACCACACCATCAGGCAACGAGTACGACGGTACGGGCGGGTGCCTGAAACACCAAATAGCGAAGAGCCTAGGGATCGATCGAGCGCTCTGGTTTGCATCGAAAGCTCAGGAGATGGAGAAGACGTTTGCTACGGGAAACAACCGTGCCCTATATCAACTGATACGATCGACTGGCCATAGGATACAACGATCAGTAAAACGATAAGCGAAAAAGGTGGCCCACTAATTCACTCGCAATAATGTCGACTGGGAAGATGGGTTTGGCAACAGCTTGTGGATAGTGCATACGGGCGCTTGGACTGTAAACCTCAATCGCCGTTCGGAAGAAGAAGCGTTCAGCTGTAGCACCTTTCGGTGCCTAGCTGCCATGCCACCCGAAGGAAGCACGAGGGCTGGGATACTGCCAGGTTGCCCAAGCCTAGACAGGGGAAGTAAAGTGGCGGAGGTCGGATTCGAACCACGGACCTTCCGGTCAGTAAATTCGCGCTCTTACCACTTGGGCCATCTCGCCTTCTTCGGAAGAAATATATTTCGAAATATCCGTACCGAAACGTGAGAAGGCACCAGGACCGGACGGTCTACATTCAGCCCTCTTCAGAGAGATGAATCAGGGGGAGTAATGGATCAGTGGTTAGAGCGCGAATTTGCTGACCGGAAGGTCCGTGGTTCGAACCCGACCTCTTCCTCTCGACTTCCCCTGTCTAGGCTTGGGCAACCTGGCAGTATGTCAGCCCCGTGTCGTAACTTGGTGGACGGTAGTGCAACTTTGTATCGGTCCCCTGGTCTCTTGCTCCGCCCACTATGGCATATCAAAAGGCACGACAGCTCTACACATCCCTTTATGGAGACAAAAGGAGAATCATTACATCTGTATTTGTAGGGTAATCACGGGATGTTCCACAAGGTCGTGCCAGAATGTCCGTGAGGGGGCGAGAAGCGTCGAGTCACAGGTGCTTGACTCGGGTTGGCGGGCACTCTGGCCAATCAGGTCATGCCTTCGTATGGTCCTTATCCTGCACGTGACACATTCGTCCAAATGATATGATGTTCGGTTATTAGGGACGGCTGGCCTCCGAACACCCTGTTTCTTTTGGGTAGCAGGCAGCTAGGAATCGAAAGGGTGAACGATTATTTTATTCATATTCAAATAAAGCGGAGAATCCCTGGTGGCCCATTTGACAAAGCCTGTTGGTGCGATACACAACGAATAGAAAGTGTCTTCAGAAAGAGACGTCTTCAAAAAGGGTACGCGGACGCTGTGTGAAAACCACCGTGACACCAGCCCGGTAGTTATGGCATCGAAGGTGCTTTCTGGTCCTATCGTTCGAAGGTTGACTGAGCACGAAGAAACAGATCAGTGAAAACCAAGCTGGTTTCCGTCCTGCAAGAGGATGCATTGCATCATCATCATCATCATCACCATCATCATCGATAGCATGACATCAGTGTTCAACATAGATGCTTCACTGCCGTACAACCATGATTTATTTGACAGCCTAATTGTAAAGAAAAGAGTAAAGGTGGACGAGGAAGGGACTTAGTGCCAGCCTACCACAATCATTCCGAGGTGCCTATACCTCCAGACATTCACTCAGGCGATCTAGCTTGAAACTGGCAACAAGAACGCCACAGACATCGGTTGGCAGCCATATCTTGTAGTGTCTCTAACCAGGCACAGTGAGGGTCACGCACTCCCCATCCTGGAAGGTGAGTAGCACCGACAGCGTTTCGTGATCTCCTTCATACTCCTCTGCCAAGTCAAGGGTTGGCCATCTGTTTACGCCACTCTGAATTGGGCATGGAAAACAGCACCCTCTTCGGCAAAGGATGGTTCGGCATACGCAACACGTCCCAACCAACGCAGCTTATGATGCCGGAGACATTCTTCAACGGAAGTAGCCGTTGCACAACCGAAAACGCGCTTTCCGACTGCCTCATTACGGATTCGCCGACAACAACCCACACTAGCTATGGTTCTGAGACAACGATTGTTCAACACCTGAAAACGTCTCAGTTCAGCTGCTCGAATAGGCCAAGTCTCACAGCCATACAACAAAACAGCCCGCACTGTAGATTGATACACACGTCCCTTCAGATTCAGGGATAAACCATTCTGACGCCATAGGTGCCTCAAGTTAGCAAACGCGACCTGGGGCTTGCAGATTCGTGCATTCACCTCATCTGTCTCACTACAATCAGAACTAATACAATTTACAAGATAAGTAAAACGCTCCACAACTTCCAGTGCCTCTCTCTGGATTGTAAGTGGCGTTTTCAGTGACTGCACGTCCACAAGCTTTGTGGGTGCAAAGTGCATACCGAAGGACAGGATGACTTTGGTCAGTTCGTACAAGAATACTTGCGCCTTATTCTCTTCTTCGAACATGGGAACGAACTTGTCTGCATATTCCAGGTCGACAAGGCTTTCTTCACAGGTCATTTTAACACTAGGGTTTTGGAGACCCTTCAGCGTTCGTCTCATTTCATCGATCACGAAGTCACAGAGGAATGGAGAGAGTGGCTATCCCTGTGGACACCGCATTATGTACGGAAGCTTTTGGAGAGCTCCCCGTACACTCTCACACGTCCGGAAGTCTGAGAATAAAAAGAACGTATTATGTTTACAAACTTCCGGGGCATTCCTTGGTGGGCAAGCGTCTCAAGAAGAACAGACCGATCAACCGAGTCGAATGCGCCTCGGAAATCCAGGAATACTAGAATTGTGGGTCGCTTATACGTATGGCGTTGTTCTAGCACCTGACACAGTGTGAAGATTTGGTCAACACAACCCCTACCAGGCCGGAATCCCGCTTGCGAGACAGTATCTCACGCGCCACCGTAAGGCGACGAAGCAAAGTTGACGCCAAGAATCTCGTTACGACCGGGGTCAAGCTGATCCCTCTGTGGTTACCACAGGGGACCGGTCGCGTGGTTCAACTGAAATAATTTCCGGGCATTACCGGCTTTCTGGACCTCTTCCATTTCTTTGGCTTTCTATGTCCACCATACTTCATGGTCGGCTCACATGCTCACTTTACTTGACGTCTGATAACTCTTCGCACCGGGTTATGTTCGGGACCGGCTGGGATATTCCTCCGAGATTTAAACAGTGCAGCCGTTCGGTCTGATATCCAGTGCTTGACTGCGCTGGGTTTGGTTGTGCCATAGGCTAAATTCCCAGCACTATGCAAAGAGGTGGCAATCTCGTCCTAGTATGAGTTCACGTCCGATGGTGAAGCATTTGGGAGAGACTCTAGAAGACGATTCTAGTAAGTTCGTCTAACATCCGGATCTGTCAGTCTTTCAGTTGCCAGGCGATTTGTCCACACCTTACGCGGCCCAGGGAAATTTAGGGAGAAGCGACTCCAGACGAGCGTGTGGTCAGATTCCACAAATGTGTTCCAAAACGACCGACAATCAGTTTTTAATCCGCGCCATCGGTAACTGATGGCAATGTGGTCGATTTGAGTTTTTGGCCGGCCTGCCGTTGGAGGACACCGTGTGGCCAGACGATTTCGGCTATTTTGCAGTTTAGTACTGCATAAAAACAGCCTGCGATCAGCACACAGCTGAAGCAATCGTTCCCTATTGTCTGTACGTACCGAGTTCATTCCGTGTCGACCTCTTAATTGAGTCTCAGATACACTAAGCCTGCCCACTTGCGCATTCATATTTCCGGCAACCACCACGATGTCTGAGCTTTTAGCTCGCCGCAGCAGGACATTTAGGGCGTCGTGAAACCTATCTTTGGCGGCGTCGGAGCCACAGTCAGTTGAGGCGTAGGCAGACACGGTAAACAGACATCTACCAGCTTGCCGCTTGTGAGACTCCTTCACAGACGTTGCCAGACGAACCGCACAGAGGCGACTATCAACAGATCTTCAGTCAAGTAAGGATATTTCCACCCAATGACTTAGCACGACACTAACCCATCCACATCCTGCCACAGCAGCCTCTGGATCACCAGAGGTGCGCAGCCGGAAGCGAGTGGAGACTAACGGAGCAGTTAGCTCAATCCCTGTGCATGCATTTTGAATTCTCGTTTCTGAGACACAGCACACATCAATGCCAAGCGAGTCCAGTGTGAGTGCAAGAGCAGCTTATTTTCCTGCTTGCTTCAGAGTGCGGACATTAAACGCGGCCAGATAGACTGGACGTCGAGGCTTGAAGACTGATTTGGAGAGACCTGAGGATGTCGGCGCCATGTGACGAGCAGATGGTGCTCGCATGACGGACGGAGTCATCAGTCCTAAGTGCTGGGCCTACAAGGAGAGAGTTATTAATGGGGTGGGGAGGGGGGGGGAAAGAAAAAGTATGTGAAAGAGAAGGAAGGGAGGCGTCAGCAGTAGCCCGTTTTCGCTTACCCGCCCTGCTGTATGAAAGAAAGAAAGCGTTCAGCTGTAGCACTCTTTCGGTGCCTAGCTGCTATGCCACCAGAAGGAAGCACGAGGGCTGGGATACTGCCAGGTTGCACAAGCTTAGACAGAAGTCGAACCACGGACCTTCCGGTCAGCTGATTCGCGCCCCAACCACTTGAGCCATCTCGCCCGTTGGTACTTAAGACTATGCACCTCCCATAGTAGTAATATACCTGAATACTTTAGCCTCTCCGAAAATGAGCAAGTAAGGCGACCCGGCTGATGGCACCACGCGACGACCAATGTGGCATGAGAGTGTTGTTAGTCGTGAATGTCATGGTTATACGAGGGTTGGGGTACTTCCAGGGCGCCCGCACCTGGACAGGAGGACGATTATTGTTCTCACCCAAAACCTTTGGCTCAAAAGCCTAATCGTAAGGCAGCGGTGTTTGGCGGGAAATGCAAGTGCATTACCATTTCTGCAAGTTGCCACATGTTCCCACCCCCAACCTGGAGGGTCAGGAGGCTGTGTTCGTCAGACCTCTAACCATTGACCAACCTGGTATGAGAGACTCTGTGAGTGTCACGGGGACACTCCAATATAGCTCAATGGATCGCTGAGGTGCGCAAACCGTCACATCACGGTAAGGTTCAGTCTCTTGGTGACGGGTTCACCACCCGACAGATCCTGGAACAGCGACACTGCCTCCAGCAACCAATATTAGTTGTGTTCCTTGATTTGAAAGCTTCCTTTGACTCTGGACCGTCAGCCATTATGAAAATATCAATGATGCAAATGTGTCCCCCCCCCCCACAAATTCTTGACCCTCAAGGCGCTATACGCCAACTCCCGCGGACGTGTTTAGGTCTACGGGAAGCACTCGCCTGAGTTCACGTCAAGTGGTATCAGGCAGGGCTGTTCTATTCCTTTCCTCTTCAACTTCTTCATTGATACGGTTATGGAAGACTCACTATGAGCCTGTAATGCCCGTGGGGTCGAAGTGCTCCGAGGACGTCCGTTCACAGATATCTAGTACGCAGATGACATTACTTTTCTTGGATACGACTCCGTCCTAGTGCAAACAATATTAAATAATCTAAATAATTATTCTCCACGGTTTGGCATGCGCTTCACACCTCCAAAGTGTAAAGTGCTGCTGCAAACCTGGCTGCTCTTGCGAATGAGCCAATTGGGGTAGTAGAGAGTCTACTTCAATCCAGGTCTCTTTGAAAATGATATCATCCCTATTGGGAAGGCCAGAGCAACGTCCGTTAACCTACATCACCTGTGGCGTAGGTGTGACATTGGGTTATCCGTCAAGCGTCGAGGTTACAATGCTGCGGTGCGCTCCATATTACTATAAGGATCATAAGCATGACCACTGAGCACTGAGTACGTCAAAAGACTTCCAGTATCTGACCATCGATGTCTTCGGAGCATTAGGTGAGTCCGGTGGGAACACCGTACTAGCAATGCTGAAGTACGTCAGATGGTTTTCGGAAGATAAGCCAATCACGCCCAATAGGTTGCGCTGACTTGACTATGTGCTCTGTATGCCAGTCGACCGACTTTCTCGGAGGGTTCTTTTCGCACAACCACGCGAAGGGTGGAAGCCAGCCAGGTGAGGTCAAACAATGACTTGGCTGCGAAGTTTAAAAACCATTTCTAGCAAACTCAGCTGCGCTGGTCAATGCCGTCATCTTGGATGGGGACCGCGAAACGGGATACATCATTGTCAGACATGGCCCAGTCGCACCCTCATTGGCGCTCGTGCATCTAAGCTATTGCTTTCAGTGCATAGCTTTCTTCCCAATTTTCACACTTGAAAGTACAATGACAGTTATATATTTGCACATCAATTATATCAGCCTCCAGTGCGCAGCAATCTACCCCACCCCAAATAATCGGTAAATTAAACTCTGGCACGTAGGACCGCAGTACGGGAGAGGCACGGTTTTTACAGCTGATGGTGGTGTGTAAACAATCGCCCAACGAAGTAAACAAAAGTAAACCCTACTAATTCCATAAAAGCTGATGCACGCTACAGCTTTCAATATCCATACTGCGTTTCATTTTGGGTAACAGGCATATCTCTTTGAAACCTTTTTTTTTACTTTCTGCCATGTGTTATGTCTTCGATCGACACGTACAAGTCTCCACTGCGGTCGCGGACCTCATTCCGCTGTGGATGAGCTCATGTGTCTTACATTTCACTTTCCGAATACCTGGTGCTTCTGATGCAATAGCTTGTGGTATCTACCTTTTGGGATTGCACTTAGCCACGGGTTTGCAAGCACTTTATTCAGGTGAATTCCAGTAAGCAGTCGTCTTTGAGCTCCACAATTTCCTGGCTCAGTTAAAATCAAAACAGTTCGATGTGGCAAACAAGGTTTATCTGTCATATCAGTAGACTGCAGTTCTGAACATGAAGAGAACGGGGTTTGTTGAGATCTGTCACGATTTCATTCAGCAAGAAGAGCAGGCAGTTGTCGTAAAGAGTTGTATGAACGTCAAGTTAAACGACTAACCCGGGTACGGCACCCGAGCATACTGGATTTTCCCGCGTGCTGTCAACGCGGAGTTAGTTTTGCTCTTTGGTCCAGGTGTCTTGACCAACCAAAATGTCGTACATCTCACTACGCGTTTGCGCAAGATACGACTTGTAATCCACGCATCGTGTCCCGGGTGATAATCATGGACAACTACGGGCGTTCCCACCTTGAATGGAGCTCCAACTGTCACCGGTATGGACCTTGACTCAGCAGAGTGTGTTGGTATAATGGAAGAATGCACATTTCTCAGCTTACGGCCCATGAGTGCCTCTAGGTGACTGGTGGTTCGCTAAGGCATCATTCGGGGTCTTTCGGTACACAAACAGGAATCTCTGAAGGGCTTTGACGGATGTCTCCTCCCCTCAAGCTTTAAGCAAGGCTCTCTCGAATGTGTCGATGTACCTTTTTGCTTGACCATTCGATTGAGGGTGGTGCGGTGGTGGACGAACGTGTGTCATAGCATGTTGAGTGCGAAAATCGCGGAATTCAGCGGAGGTGAACTGCGAGGCATTGTCTGAGACGATGGACCCCGGTAAGCCATCCAGGCTGAAATGTTGGATAACGCACACAGCGTACTAGACTTCGTTGGAGAGGAACTCGGAATGATTTCTGACCACTTGAAAAATGTCAACCAATGAATCTGGACCCGAGACCAAGTCTTCTCAGGTCGAGGCCAGAAACCGGTGGTTGATGTGGAGGGTTCTGGGCAGCTTGTTGGCATTGGACGCGGCGTTTTACAAAACCAGGGATGTGCTGGTCCATGTGCGGCTAGTAAGCATAACTGCGAGCTATTGATTTCATGTGGTTTCTTCCTGGATGCCTAGAATGGACTTGACGGTGTGAAGATTGGGGAATCACTACGTGGTCTCCAAACATCAGACAACTGTTTTCGACAGACAGTGCATCTCGGCGATGAAATAGCTGTTGAAGGCAATCGTCTTTGAGGTTCGAAGGCCATCGAAAATTTACGAACTGCATCGCCTTCTGAAGCGTCGGATCAGCCATGGTAGCTTTTGGAACCTCTGACACTGTCACTGGCAATGGACGAGGAGGCTGGACCAACTGGGGAGCGATAGCAACCTATGCAATAACCGTGGCTTCTTCGTGAGTTGGCTGATTGCTGATCAGGTGAGATAATGCATCGGCCTGACCAAAGTCGGTGGTACGACGATATCGAATATCAAAGTCGTAGCCTAGCATAATAATCGCCCATCTTTTCAGGCGGTTGGCGGGATTTTCGGGAACACCCTTCTTTGAACTGAAAATGGCTAGTAAGGGTTTATGATCGGTAAGTAGGGTGAAACAGTGACCGTACAACAACTTGTGGAAACGCCGGACTGCGAACATTAAGGCCAAAGCTTCTTTCTATATCTGTCTTTATATATATCTGTCTATATCTGTCTTTTTTCAGTATTAGTGACGCGTGCATGATGACTTTCGATCCGTCTGGGAAGAAGGCACCGACTCCAAAGGTAAAGGCATCAGCTGCCACGACGATCGGTAGCTTTGGTCGTAGTGGCTCAATAACAGATCGGGACTGAGCATCGTCTTTAGTCTGCAGAATGTTTGCTTGCATTCTTCTAACCAACGTCAGGGGACGTTCTTTCCAAGCTGTTGATTTAGGGGGGGGGGGTTGAATGTCGTGTAGCGAAGGCAAAAGTGCCGATTAGCTAATTAACCCCAGAAGCGAACGTAATGATGAGACGTGCTTAGGAGGTGGCATCTGTTGTATAGCTCGTACGTTCTCCGGGTCAGACTGACGACCAGAGGCGTCGAAAATGAAGCCAAGTTACTTCACTGTTGTTGAGAAGAATTGACACTTCTCAGGACGGAGGCTGAGGCGATTGTCCTGATGGCATTGATTCGATCAAAAAGCACTTTGGGTGGATCAGCAACGATCAGCACGTCGTCCAGGTATGCGACCACACCTTGAATGTCAGAAAGGATGGTGTCCATGTTAGGCAGGAATCCACACGGACCCTGCTATAACACGTCTTTAGGCGCTGCTACGGGTGATAAGCCTGGCCCGCACTAGGTTGGCCCAGAATTCGGGACGCTTGCCGGTCCGGCATCAAGACGAGGTCTGATTGGTCAACAATCTGGACCCAACAGCCAATCATGACCCAGTATTGGCCAAATGCCGGTTACCAATGGCGCTCTAGAACGCGTCAGAAATTCCAGAACGTTATAGCCGCTTACGCCATATATACGAAGCGCTGTACAACTGTTCTTGACTTCGTTTTGGGCATTAATAGACCTTGTGCACCTTTGGTGGTTGTTTTGACGTGAACGCTAGCTTGGGAGG
>NW_008752063.1:21613-41011 GCF_000715545.1 Opisthorchis viverrini | reverse complement strand
CGTCTTTAGGCGCTGCCGATAAGCCTGACCCGCACGAGCTTGTCCAGGAATTCGGGACGCTTGCCGGTCCGGCATCAAGACGAGATCTGATTGGTCAAAAAGCTGGATCCAACAGTCAATCATGACCCAGTATTGGCCAAATGCCGGTTGCCAATGGCGCATCCGGAACGCGCCAAAACTTCCAGAAAGTTATAATTGCTTACACCATATATACGAAGCGCTGTACAACTGTTATTGACTTCGTTTTGGGCATTAATAGACCTTGTGCACCTTTGGTGGTTGTTTTGACGTGAACGCTAGCTTGGGAGGCTCAGACCGAGAACTAAGCTGAGGAAAATACCGTTACTACAGTCCATCAACTGCTGGAAAATTACTGGGACAGTTTCGACGCCAAACGGTAGACGGGTGTATTGATACAGCTCTCAGTGCGTGTTGATTGTCAACAGTGGGCGTGATTCTGGGGCGACTTCAACTTCAGCAAGGTTGATTTTCGCGAAGAACTTTCCACCGTTCAGAATGGTGAGTAGATCGTCGGGCACTGGCAGTGGATAGTGATGCTGATGGGGGGGGGGTTGTATTTAGGCCGGTTGAGAAATCAGCACAAATTCGGATGTCACCGTTGGGTTTCTTCACCACGACGATCGGCGGAGTAGGATACATGGGACAGAACGCCTTGTTGTTCCAGCCGTTGAAGTTCGGCATCTGCCACTGGGAGGGAAGCGCGCGGCACTGATCTCTTTGGATGGCGTGGCACCTGGTAGGAGGCGGAGGGCTGCTTGTGTCGCAGTGCACTGATCGAGACCATGTTGAAAAACAAATGGAAATCGCTTGATAAAGTCGGATGCATGGTCTGGATGCACCGTGGGAGACCGAACTGCATTGAACTGTTGGCTAATCCCAAGCGATCGAACCAACCAAGACCCAATAAGTTCAGATCAGTTGCCGTTACATAACACGACCCCACGAATGTAGTTCCCCGAAAAGAGACACAGCATTGGAGCTTACCGGAAAGTTTTAGCTCTCCACCGCAGGCACTGGAGTTGTTCGAGCGATTTGTCTGATCGGAGGTTGCCCGAACATGCGCCAAAGCCTCCCTGAAATGATGGTAATGTCCGACTGCAAACGGACTGGATAACCATTGGCGGTGACTGTGAAATACTTTTAGTGACTTGGGGTGTTGATTTGGAGAGTATCCAGTAAACTGAGAGGCCAATAGGGTTCGATTTCGGTTTGGGACTGGCTTTGAAGCACCAGAGGCCGTATGCGTTCGTGACTGACAATACCCATATTTGTTTCCCACGGAATTACATTGGTGGCACCGATGCTGACTGTAGGAACAGAACCTGATGAAGTGGCAGGCTATAAAATGCCAAAATTTCGAAGGTGGTGCCTTCTTTGGGCTTGTGTTTTGCTTTGGACCAGAATACTGCGAGGTCGATTTCGTCGAGCTGGAATCGACAGGGCCAGGCTGTTGCGTAGCCTGATGAATTGCATGAACTTCGAAACCGCCATGGCCCCCAAGTTGGACCATCGCGGTGTCCTGCTTCAGGTTAACCAGTCGTTGACCTTCCGAGGTGATGGCCTGCAGCGTCATTGATGGGTCCTGTTCGATTCGGCTGAGGAGTCGGGTACGGATTTCTGCATCCTTCGGGGATTGTAGACTGTATGTGAAAATCAGCTACTTGAACTAATCTTTTTTTAACGATCCTAGTTTGGACCGTTCGCATTCCGGTTTCACGATGCCAGAATAAGTGATAAAGCGTCACTTTTCACCAGTTTCAGGCATCGATAACAGATGTTGAAAATTGACGTTTGCTCGCCAAATATTTGCGAAAGCGTGTGAACCGTTTCATCAAAGGTGAAATCACGTGGGTTCTTCGGAAGAATATAGTAAGCGTACTTATCATGCTCTGCGGGTCCAAGTCTGTGGAACAGGAGGCGAACGTTTCAACCATCATCCTGAATTGAAAAGTCTACCCTGATCAGGTCTTCGTAGCGACGAAACTAAGCATCAAGCGTTATATTAACCGAGGGTTCATAGCAAGACCCGTTGATACTGCCAGTGATTCTGTCAACCGACTGTGGAACGCTCGGCGCAGCCGGTGAAGCCAAAGATGTAGATGACAGTCGTTCCTTAAGTACTTTTATGAGTTAAGTTGTTGCTCAAACATCATTCTGACTTGATCTGCTTTCATCTTGCGTCGCCAAATATGTTATGTTCCGGTCACACAGCTAGCAACCCCTAATATGAGCGGACTGTGACGATATTCTATTCCCAGCAATGTTGCCTGATCACGACTCCTAGTACAGCGGAATAGTAAGAAGATATAACCTTGGACTCAACCGCATTGCTCCGGACAACAGGTAATTTACAGAAAAGGTGACCATGAATACACCTAGTACAGATAGTAAGAAGATATAACCTTGGACTCAACTGCATTGCTCCGGACAACAGGTAATTTACAGAAAAGGTGACCATGAATACATATCCTTGGTTTGACCTTGAAAAATGTCGGAAGTTCGTTAGGACGCGAAGATAGTGTTTTTGGGGATATCGATATCCGTAGCAGCAGTCGAATATGTCACGTTGGACTGGTCGGATGCTAGATTATTTCCTGAATCGGGAATGCTAGGGCAGTTTTCGTCAAACACTTATTACACCGAAGTGACGACAGTTTTTCTGTTAGAGCAGAGTACACTGCTTTGGGGATCAGGAACGTGGTCTGTACGTATATAGGGCATACGAAAGTTATCAGTGCTTAACCACTGGTGTTTCTGAAGCATTGGTGAGAACATCAAATTAACAGTCGCAAGGCGCGGCTTGGATATGCACCATTGAGCGCGCGAATGACCATGTCTGTGAATATTTCTAGTCAATGGTGCTTCCCGTTAATGGACTCCCATCCAGAGAGACGGGAATGACCAACGCAACTAAGTTTGCTGATAGTGGCTCTCATATTTTGCTGCCAAATCATTTCTTGACCCCTGGTTTGTTCCCGCTCTCGGGAAATTCGGTCGACTAGCATACCAAGCACGGGACCAAGCCAGTGCAACCGAAAGCCATTCGACATACTTCAGCATTCCTCATTCGATGGTCATGCCGGTTTGGACATTTATTTCGCATGTCAGGGGACCGTATGCCGGGTTAATCTCTTTCTGCAGTGCCCAACTCTGTGTGGAAGCCACCGAGTTGTTGATGGTTTATGACCCGACGGCGAAGTACGAGAAGATTAACCAGAAAGCTCAATCAGGTTGACCAACTATCGCCTGCCTGAATGGGGACGACGGAAGTGAACTCGCCAATGGTAAACGACGTTGCTCAATGGCGCAGTCAATAGCATTCGTGCGTCAAAGCTGTCGTCTTCAATGCATGGCCGCCCTGTTGCCCTTTCCTTCAGATCAGTTAATGCAAAGTGTTTAATCACGCCATTGTTTCCGATGTTTGGCTATATCTCCCATTTTTCTCTCTTTTCTCCCATATTCTCCTGTTACTCTTTCGCATTCATCACTTGCACTCACTTTTTATGTTTGTGACCATGCTCTTCAAAAATAAATGATAATAGTAGTAGTAACTGTAGTAACTGAAACCAGCGTCCTTTTGGTAAATGATGTACAGCTGGTGGCTGACTAACTGAAGGTGAATTTCATACTTGATAAAATCGCTCTTTGCGAAATGCGTGCTTGTCCTAAGTGAGACTTCCAATATGCCGTCTTCACTCGATTTACGTTGTATTGCGGTACTGTATGCAGAATTAACCAGATAACTCCATGCAAACTTACGACATTCTGACCACATCGTTTTGTCAAAAACACTCCATACTTGTGACGCAACCCTGACTGCTTCTGTTGATACATAGAGTAAGGTCTCTAATGTTTTTGAAGAAGCTATAGCAGTTCTAAGGACACTATAAAGGTTCTTGACTGTGCACGACAATCGCAAGTTCCGGACTTTTCATTTCTCCATAATACGACCACTTCACAAATTGCCCAGTACAAAAATCCTTTCCGTTGTTGTGTCTTTTCATCGAAGGTATGGGTTGTGAATGCAGCCTGAAAGTAGCCGAAGTCTTGTGATCCCACAAGTTTTCGTGTTTTACCTGCAATCCGATTTGGTGTGTGTTGGTACTTGTCCTGGATAGGTTATGTATATTTCTCAGTCATGGAGTTTCTCTTTCAGCGAATGTGATCATGAGCCAGTCGGAGTGGCGAGAGCTGGAAAGTGACCCTGGCCTCTTCACCTTATTGCTTGAGGACTTTGGTGTGAAGGGAGTGCAGGTTGAGGAAATATATGAGCTCTCCGAGGAGATCAAGGAAACTGTGTATGGCTTCATCTTCCTATTCCGTTGGGACAGTTGCAAGAAAAAGGTAGGTCTGTTTGGTACAATAGGGCTGAGTTGATTTCTTACGTCAAATATGTTTGATGTAGGATATTTCAGCTTTTACGGACAAATGGATCGGTTAGTGGGTTTACGAGTTGATGAAAAAACAAATGTTCCTGCAATGAGAACTCGACCAGAGTGATATTTTCCGATAAGCAGGAGCGACTGAGTTATCGGCTTTGACAGTGATCCTGGAGTGGAGGGAACAGTTAATTTCTGATTACTTTGTTTTCGGGTAGAATCTATTTACACATTCTCTTCCTTTCATACTATTGTTGGAGACGGCCCAGTGGTCAAGGCTTGAAGCTTATGGTTGGAAGCTTCATGGTATGAACACAACCTTGATTTCTCGTTTGCTCCTGCATAGGCATGGGAAACCTAGAATTATCTGAATCCTGCTTCCTTCGGGTTACATGGCAGCTATGAACCGAAAGGTTCACCTTTCATGGGATCACCTTAAGTGAAACTGTATGTCCGGCGTCCGCAGATGCTAGCATCTCAAGGAGGCGACAACAAGTGGTTACTATCCTGGGTAGCTGTCATCTATTAGCACGGTTGTTCTGTTTGCCAAAGTACTCATTCATATTATGTGAGCACTCCATCCGGATAGCCGTCACTGCACTATCTTGCAAGACACCGTCTATATGCGTCTTATCAACTGATCCGGGTAGGAGAGCGATCTCATTTTGGAGACCATTGTACTCACGAATGTTAATCTTGGGGGGTTACGATGCCCTTCCCTTCATCCATAAAGCAAGTAGCGCATCAAACTAGGGGTAAGTCAGTTTGTGCGAGTGCCTGCGAACTTTTTCATCAAGTATGCTGAAACCGGTTTCTTAATTTTGCCATAGGTTGGTTACTGAAAATAACGGTCTCTTTGTCAATAGTGTATGCATAATGTATGAGTTAACAGTATGTCGAGAAACTGCAGTTTACTTTCAAACTAAAAGCATAATTTTAATCGTCGGGTGAATCACACAACACTCGGTGGTGTATGTCGACGAGGTTATTTGGTTGACGTCGGGTTAAGGCTCTGGGTCGGGGCAATATTCAGGTGTAATTTTGCGGGATACCAACGGAAGTGAGTTCAAATAGCGTTGCAGATAGGACAGCGTGTTTCAACTTGAATATTTATATATCGTGGGTTTAGGCTGCGTTTGTATTTTATTAGCTTCGCCTGGGATCCCTTCCTTACAAATCTTTATTCACTAGTGGTTTGCTCATTTTCTCCGTCTTTGTGGTCCTGTGGATTCTTTTCTAGTTAGTTGAAATAAGTCTACTTTAGAGTCTTGAGGCCTACTGCCTAACGCACCTGTCTTCTAGCAGCAATCAGAAAAAGGTGTATTTTATTAATCCCCTGCTGCTTAACGGTTGGCTGCTAGACTTTGCCAGAAAGCATGTTCTGTGTTCATGTGTTCTCCTGCGGTGTGTCTAGTTCGATATCGTCGTAAACGTTGTATGGTAATGCTATTCTACACTGTACGTATTGCTGCAATATTGTGATTCTATGGGTCATCACTGACTCTTTATTCCCCCTTTGTCATCTCTGTGGAGGAGTGATTTTATCGCCGCATATGGCTCTACTCCTGAATTCCAGCTGTTTAAGCTATCCCGCAATCGATAGTTTTGTTTTGATACATTACGATCTGGCAGGAAACTGACTTCTGTTTATTCCCCTCGTCTTGTACTACCCATTCGTTTTCACATTCCAGTCAACGTGCGTTTACTATTCATTATTACTTCAGGCAAGTCGGCGTAGTGGCAGAGGTTCAGCGGGTTCAGCGGCTTCGTTTTTCAACACAACTGTAACACAATCAGCAAGCACTTTTGGCCAGTCGACAAATGACTTGTTCCGTTCTGGTGGGAATCTGCAAAAGGAATCGTCTGGAGCTCGCATTCGCTCTACATCTGGTTCGATCGGGGAAGCACAATTCTCACTGGGATTGGATGAGAATGAGCGCATTGAAGGTTCAGATATCCCGATGCACCAGATGTCCTCAACTGAGTCGAACGAACTCTTTTTCGCTCGCCAGACGGTTCAAAACTCATGTGCTACCCACGCCCTCTTAAGCGTACTCCTCAATAGACCGGAACTGGATCTTGGTCCAATGTTGAACGAGTTCCAGCGTGCCACTCGGTATCTCCCCCCGGAGGCGAAGGGTATGGCTATCGGAAATATGCCTCAACTGGCACAGGCTCACAATCGGCACGCAGCACCACCAATTTCTGTCAGTCTGGATTCAGCTCTCTCTCCGCCTCCGATGCCCGAGCCTTCTGAGGCCGCTGCAGCCGCCGCGTCAGCAGCCTTAGCAAGCACCCAGGGGACGCCGTCGAACTCGCTTTCGGCGACTGACTCTTCTTCCAGTACGGGCGGTCGAACTGAGTCTGCCCAAACAGATACCTTTCACTTCGTTTGTTATGTACCCTTTGGTGGCTTTCTGTACGAACTTGATGGCCTCAAATCGGATCCAATCAATCACGGCCCTTTGCGTGACCCGAAAATTCCGAATGCATGGACAACACAGTGTGTGGAAATTCTTAGGCAACGTATGCAGGAAGTAAGTTTGCTTTTTTACTGTGAGTTTTATGGATTTTGCTGTGGGGATGGTGTGTGCCATGACAACAAGTCGTCGGGTTTCGCGTAGTACTGACTGCTAGGGCTTTATTTGGGATTCCATTTGGGAACACAATGACTACCAGTTCGAGTGCAGCAGTGATTATACAGACACGTGGTGGGCTAGCAGACTTGGCCCACAGACGTAACAGGGAATCTGCTCCATATGTTCTTCGAGCCTTCAGCTGATGAAACATCTTGTGCGCCTTATTGCGCATTGTGCTGTGGGTATTCGGATACTCATCAGTGACGCTGAAAATAGTTGGTTATTTTCTAGGTCCAATAAATTCATGGCGGAACCTATTTGGCTCTGCTACACCATTTACCATGAAACTGCCTCAAAGCGTTCGCAATGGGTTTCGGTGCTGATCAACAATTCATGCGATGAATTTCAATCTTAATCAGTTGGGTCAACCTTTTGACAGCTTGTCGCTTTCCTCTTATAGGTATATTTTCTCCCTTGAAGCTGCTCCAACGACGTAGGGTAATTTCATCTGACCGGTCAGTCAAAATTTTAAGTAGCTGGTTGTATGCTCATATTAAGTTGAATTGTTCGGATGAAGAAAACAGAGCAGTCAGTGGTTCAACTGTCCCCCAGCGGACTGAGGTGGTCTTACGAGCAATTCCTTTCTTCCACTGGTTCCGCAGCCTTGTGTGTATACGAACTTTGCTTCAGTTAGGAATCAATTGTGGCGACGTGCGTTTAACTTACAATTATCAGAAGAACCAAGCAGATCGAGTGTGCGTTTGTCGAGGGAGTTGGTGTTGATTAGTCGGATATCAAATTTTGGTGAACCATGTGATACGGTGTTAAGGTAGAACCTTGGAAGGACTTTTCCAACTAAGTACCAGGCTAAACAGGGCCGACAAATGTCTGCCGGACAACGCCATTTCCAATTTATGTTTGTGATGACATAACCTTATCTGTTACGGCGTGCCAACAACTTCCTCGTGATGTAGGCATTAGCCTTACAATTCTGGTTACGGCAACTCCAGCACCTCTTGAAGTGAGTGGCCACTGACGGGTGTCACCACCAGTATTCGCATTCTTCCTGCACAGTTTTCATAGCTATATATGTTCCTCTTCTGTCGGATTGCTTCAGAACAGCTCATTCGACATGATTTCTCACATTTTGGGCAAACCACTTCGTGAGATGTGGAAGCGTAAGAATTCCATAAAATTGTGCCTATAGGTTAACTTAATGAAAGGCGCAAACACAAGAACCATTCCGACTTCATGGTATCGATAGCACCAGTACGTTCGAAGTTAGGAAATGAGGGTGCATGTTTCTGTTCGCATAAGGCTATGTGGGGGTCGTTGTTCAGCTTCCTCACGAACTCTCGATGCATTACGCAACAGCCGAGTGCATTTCTACGCTCCCCCAACTCAGTGACTGCTGTGGCTCAAGGGAATCAATACCAGTTTCCCCTTATGAAGGCAAGGAACACAGTATTGTTTCTGTGGCCGACAGTATCAGTAAACACAGGTGCGCATGATTTTTGAAACCAAAGAGCACGCGTTTTAACAGTGACAGTAAGTTTTTCTGGCACCAGAAGCTAAAACCAAAAAGTGATGCAACACCCCACCAGGCGTCATCCCACGCGGATCTCAATTGGTAGTTTTTACTTGCTCGTCAACTGGAAATACCTTCTAGGGTAATTACTCATAGCAGTTGTCTCCAAGTGGAGGCAGATAAACGATGTACGATGAATTTTTGATTCCGTTTTGGTGAATACGGTTTTTTTCAAGCGAACTTTTCATATCAACAGGAGCTGTGAGGAGAAGTTGTGTAACTGCATGGTTAGATGCTTGTCTCATGAGTAATTGTACTGCCAAGAATAGCGTGATTTCGGCTAGCCCAGAGGACGCATCTCTTCACGAGAACACTGTACTTTTTGTATAATCCTGACAAGTCTTGATCTTAAGCTAGACCAGTCCACTACTCTCATTCGAAAAGGCAATACGCGGGTCAGCACAGGGGTTCCGGTTGTACTCAGTAAAGCACTACACATTTGCAGTCGCAGTCCAGCTCTTCTGGGGTGTTTGTTTCCAAACAAGTTTTTTTTACTACAGACGGTGTTCTAACTCCGATACCGGTCCTTGGCTTTCTGTTCCGCCCACTCTAGTATATCAAAAGGCACGGTATCTTGAGACAGCCATCTATGGAAAGAAAGGAAACTTATTGCGGCTTTCTCTGTGAGCCTACCATGGAGTGTTTCGCGAGGTCATGCTAGGGTCTTCATGGGATAGCGTTAAAGGCCGAGTTATAGATTCTCGATCCTGACTGACTGACACTCATCGATCGGAGCATGCCTTCGTTCTCTCTGTAACCGGCTCGTGACGCCCGTCGAATCGCCTTGACGTTGAAAGTGACGTGCATCTGGACACAAGCAATACATTACTTTTGTGGTTTTGGCGCCTTGTTTAACATTTAAAACGTAAAACTTCTTTGGCACGAACGAAATGAAATGTGTCAGTGTGTTCTTTTAACAGGTTGCTTATTGTCACTGGAATAAAACAATAAATAGGACGTTCCGTAGTGGCCCTTCTGACACGTGTAACGGCCATCCTTCAGGTTGTCCCACCGGAATGTGCGGGATACATGGCCAAGCCTTGGAGGCGATGGCGTGTTCGGTTAGTTCGAGAATCGGCTAGCTACTCCCTGAAGGCGATAGCTTTGATACACGAATGCCACTGACTGCCCACAACAATCCTCATATACTGTATTTGGCTATGTTTGTCCACCCTAATTACTGTATTCAAGGTAGTGGAATTACCTACTCTCTACTCTACTCTTTCTACATATATGCCTAGTAGTGGTCATGCTTTTTAAAAATTTAACTCTGAATCATTTTGATATGTTTAGCGTTGTTACTCCTGATAGACATTTTAATATAGTGAGTTGCATGAGTCGTATTGGATTCTTTAGTCTGACGCTTGGGTGATTACAGGACCTTATAGAAGACCGTCCAAAACTTCATTAAATCCCTTCGGCAGGATGTTCGATACAGCCTGATGGCAGTCGTGCCGGACCGTCGACTGCACCTGACTAAACGCATGTGCAAATTAGAACAGAATCGTCGGACGATCGAGAATATACTAGTTGAGAAGGCTCGTTTTGAGGCGGAACAACAAGCGGCTGTATGTCAATCCCTGACTAATGGCCCTCTCCAGGATTGATACAGCCTATGGCAGTCGTGCCGGACCGTCGACTGCACCTGACTAAACGCATGTGCAAATTAGAACAGAATCGTCGGACGATCGAGAATATACTAGTTGAGAAGGCTCGTTTTGAGGCGGAACAACAAGCGGCTGTATGTCAATCCCTGACTAATGGCCCTCTCCAGGATTCGCCATCCGCGTTTGTTGATTCGACAACTGGCCAATGTACCAGGTTGAAATGTGAAGATGTCGCGCCCTCTCCTTCTTGCAGAACAGGCACACCACAAGTTAGTAGTTTTGCAGGCGACCTCACCAGCAACGGAGCTCCTGAATCAACGGCCGTGTCAAACACGTAAGTTTTATGGTTTTTCATCGTCTGTTGTCATATGTTGAGTTTTTCACTTATTTTTACCCTCTCGGCCTTGTCCGCGCCGTTGGTGCCACGCAAAAAGCCTCTTATACTAAATTAGAGCTTACGTTTGCTACGTTTTTTTCACGTCGACTCCAATAATGTCTCCGCGTATTTCACAGGGAGATCTCACAAGAATCTCAAGTTTTCCACAAAGAAAATTCCAAGTGGAGTTAGGATTTCATAAAGCATGATTAATGACTGAACAGTAACAGATCAAGCGTTGCTCGCCCATCAGATCTTGTTTTCGTCTTAAGCCTCCCATATGAACATGTGGGTGAAAATCCAGCGAAGTCCTAAAATAAAAGGCGTAATTTTAAGGTGCATACGAGACGCGTGACTCCTCTGTTTGGATACTTTCTGCTTCTAGTTTTGCTTTTTCGGATGTCCAACTGAGCGGAAGGCCCGTTGGTAACCAAGTGTGGTAGGGGGCCTAACGAGGTCGCACAGGTGAACGTAAAGGAAATAACTAGTTGACATAGTTGCTCACAGTTTAAACTGCTCATCTCATTACCACACCACTTATAGAAACAATTACACCAACTTCACTTCTGCGAATAGCATTCGTACTTCTCAGCGCAAGTGTACAGTCAAACGTAGATTAAGCGTCTGCGAACGTTCCGTGATTCTGGAACTCTTGGCTAGCGATTTAAGTTTGAGCAGTAGGGTAATATCTATTTTTCGCTGTAGTCAGCGAATCCAGTTGCCGGGTATATCCGGCAATCACAATGCGTCTAATTGAGGTGAACTTTGGAAGTTTTTTCGCGTTGGTAGATCCATCAGAATGGCTGATTTTAGAGTTTCACTGGGCTCACCACAAATTCTTTGGTGCCAATCGAGAAGAAATCGTGAGTTCACAGTAAGATACCACTGGCAATTTATAGGCATTGTGTTAACCTGCGCTTATTATTGGTCTTTTAGGCAGTCGGTCTTATTGGTGGGGTTCTTCGACTGAGTTATTGCTTGTAAGCGTCCAGATAGCCTTCGGGTCCGACCTTTCTGACTTAAACACGACGGTCCTATCCGTTCTACGGTTTGTCCTGTGGCTCTGTCGTTTCTTTAGGTCGGCTGCTATCTGTTGAAGTCCGTTTAATGTTCATTACTAGCAAGAGCACTGAAAATCTGACTACTTTTGTCCGGGATTACTGCGTTAGAGAATCTTCTGATTTTCCTGTTCGTGCACAGCTTTTTGTGATACGTTAATTGAACAGCCCCTTTATGTTGTGCTTTCTGAATGTGGTTTCGTATTGCCAGTTCTTTGGGGAAAAAGCTGCAAGCGCAAGCTGCAAGCTGCTGCTACAAGTGCATCTGAAGCGCATTGACCTGCGAGAATACCCGACAGCAGGGTTCTTCGTCTTATTACAACCCCCCCAACACTTGAACAGCCTTCACAGACACTGCCTAGGGGGCGGATATTTGATGTTCACTAGAATGAACGAATTCCGAACGTGGAGGTGCTCCGACAGGCGTGCGGTAGTCGGATAGAGATCACGATCACATTAAACCAACTACCACGCTTGGGACATGTTTAGCGAACGGTAAAATTTTCAATGTCTGGATATTTTTGTCGAAAGTAAAAAAGCTGCTGACTTGTGAAGTGGAAACCGGAAGCACCAGAGAGTAGGAACGGGTGAAAACGATACGAATTGGAGTTCGTCTGTGCAATGACCACTAACTGGGAGCCAGAGAGCTGAAATGTGCTCCATGCAAGGCTATCACCAGAACTTCTGGGCCTAGAGACAGCAAACTGTATACGCAGATGAGATGTCTGTTTGCTGAGTTCGGCTATTCTGAATGGTTTCCGTCAAAGCTGCTAGCCAAATGGAATAATCGTCCTTCAGGCCTGGAACACGATCTAACCGATGGTAGCCATGTTTCAGCGCCTAGTCGTTGCTTGGTTGGCTCAATGTTTTCTCCATCCTTCGTCCAGTTCTGGAAAGATAACGCTCTGTGGAATTCGTTGAGTTGCAATGCTCAGTACATAACCGATGAGCGATCAGCAAAGGAGATTAAACTGAACAGCAGATTTCCCAACGATATCACGTCTTAAAGGGAGGTGTATCAGATATAAGAATCTTGAGAATTATGGAATGATGGTAAGTGGTGGCTTTAGCATCCTCATTTGCAGCAACATCGGAGAAGAACAGTGTTCCACTGCCGTGCAGCCATGGCAGTTTATTTAAAAAAAGCTTTGTAAAGCAATTAACGAAGAATGAAACAGACAGAGAGAATTGAGGCTAGCCTAGCACAAACATTCGAGATTGCTACCCGTCAGACAATCTGAATGGGAACGGACATCATGAGTGCGGGTACAATTGGTTAGGCGGCATTTCTTTCAGTAGCTTTAATATGGGTCCCATTTTGGACGGCAAACAGCACACACAGCATGCGGACTCCATAACTTCGTTTGTTCCTTTCTTTTTATGAATTTCACGGCTACACGTGTTGACCTGTAAGCAAATACAATGAATAGGCAAGGATTGTCACTACATTCACGATATCCTTTCAAAAATATAACAAAAAGAACCAGAAACAGGTGACTACTAGGGGCATTCAGTCAATCAGAGGCCTTTCCGCTCAATCGCTTGAAACAACGCCAGCCCCTATGAAACCACGCACTGCGACTTCTCAGTCACAAGAGGAGCGCAACTGGAAACGAAAATAAACCTGTAAGGGGGTCGGTTAAAGAATTGTATTTTAGCCTTAAGACCTCGTTTCAAAGAAACTACACATATCAACAGAAGACGAGTCGAGCATACAATTAGACCGTTGTCCAGCTCATTTCAAAGTGCACACGTTATAGACTGCCAGACAGGATGGACGTCATGGTTTACAGAATGATTTCGAAGTGTCAAAAGTTACGGTGACCAGGGTTAAATGCGAATATTGCAGCTAACAGCAACGCGTGGCGAACGGATCTGCCATGTACCCAAAAAGATATCGCTTTCAAACGTATGAAGAGGAGAGAAGAGCGAGGCATCAACAATGGCCTGTTTTCGTATACACTCCCCGTTGTATGCAGCAAGGCGACCCAACCGACGGCCAGTGCGATTTGAGGTTAAGTAGTTGTGCAGTTCATGGCTCTAGATAGGCTAGACTGCCAAGGCACTCAAGTGTAGACCGGAGAGTGATTGTGGTCCTCAACCAAAGCCTTTGACTCAAAATCCTAACGGAGAAATAGCGGTGGTTGAAGTAAGACCTCCAGAGCAATGTACATTTGTTGGAGGGAATTTACCACTCGTGGTCTAACCCTCAGACTTGAAGAGAATGACCCCTTGACCAACCTGGTATGAGTGGCTCTATGAATGTCGCATGGTCACTCTGGTTTGTCAACCGAAGGTGTAGGTTAGTCACGAGTGCATGATATCGATACTGCTTTTGATGAGGCCGGTCAGTCATTATCCATCGTGTGAAGCCCGAAATATCTTGTTGTGTTTGTTGACCTGCCACATTTAAAGTAAACCACCATGGGTCAACTCCTCAAGATGGAATATATTGGCTACGGTCTGTCGTGAAGTAGTCTGTCAGATTTTTGAGTGCCCGCTTCTCTAATCTGGTGCAGCGCTCGTCTTGTTCACGGTTGTTTGACGCTGTCAACACCAAGACACTTTGACAAGGGGGATAAGCTTTAAGGATCGCCAACGATTCGCAGTCTCTGGTTTACTTCAGCGGTAGGACTACCGACTACTTACTAGAACGTTGTATGTATATATGTTATACGCTGTTATACGTTATATGCATATACATGTAGACATCAAGTAACCTTATTCCCAAATCTTATCAGGATAAACGTTACGTACAAAGTATGAGGAAAGTATCATGGTCTACGAGAGCAGCACTTCGGAAGTACTTCTTTATCCTGATTCTAATTCACTTTAGCACTAATAATCTTAGTGGTATCAGTAGTAGTACGCGTCATTGGTCCCCGCCGAATGTCATTAATTTGGTGCGTGCTATTTTCACATCCAGTCACCACGTGTATTCACGCAACCATTATAGTGTGCACATCACCCATACCTACCGTTTTGTTAATTCACTAGTGTTGACAGCAGCCTGGGAATTGCGTGATCAGAGCTACGTGTAACTTATTTTTACTCAAAAAGAGATACCTGATTAGGTGGATCACATCTTAATCTTGCGATGTTTGCTTAATCAACATTAGACAGGCTAATTTATGCGACAACACGTGACGCGCGACCTACCATACCGTAACTATAGTTGTTGACAAAGTTGTTGCGCTGTATTTGGGGAGTTTTATGCGTCACCCTCCCAGGATAGCTCTCTGTGTTTAGGAAGTCTAATAATAGTCAAGCGTAGACAAGCTCACGTTAAAAGGTCGACGGGATTTGAATCAACAGTGTTGTTCTCTTCCATACATGAGTGTTTTTCACGTATGACTTTGCCTTGCATCAGCACCTTCCTAATTTGAATCGGAGCAGAACATCACACCTGATGGTCTGTTTCCGTATGAGTGCTGTTTACCAAAGGTCATTTTTTGGCTTACTGCTAGACGCTTGAAATCACAGACATCACTACGAAGTCGTAAAGTTGAATAGTTTGGAGTAAACTGTTAACGGTTGCTGCTCGAGTAATCCGGTCAATTTCTACCGCGACAAATTTTAGAATCAGGTTCTGTTGCTTAGTTCCAGAGCAAGAGGAAAGTTATATAGTGTTCAGTAGCATTGATTCAGCAGCTAAGAGGCTAAAAGATGATGGGCTAGATCATGGGGACCATAGATCAGTTCTTAGTCTGCTACCTTGAATGTTCGAAGGTTGAAACAAATATCAATGGGGATCTATCATGCGCATATACATAACAGATACGTACATTAATAAAGCTCCGAAATACTTCCAAAATTCATAATAGTACTGAGTATAAAGGTATACATTAGGTAAACGATTGCACAGCTTTCTCGCCATTTTCACATTAACCGACCATACCAATGACAGCCTTTGGCGTTCAGTCATTTTGGGCGGCTTGGCAGCTATACTTGAGCCTTCGTATACGATCATTGTGAGATTATGTAGTAAGTCCGTTCTGGTCGAGGTACCAGAACACAATTTTTGATTTTTCTAGCATTCAGCCACTCCAGTTTTTATCCACTAAAGTTGTATGGTATTCACCTTTTACAATAAAACATCAGGGTAAGAAATACTTCAAGTACGAGGTGTCTAGACGCTTCCGACTTTTTTCACATTGCATCCCCTTTGTATGAGAACCTCATAACCTGTGGATGAACAATCAGGCAATTTTTATCGTTCACAGTTTATACAACGTGAACTACTTACCATCTTGTTACCTAACAGGAAACACTGCATTCGAGCAGCAAGTTTCGACTATAAATAAAAGAAAAACATACAAGTTTCTACTATCACATCGACCTCATTTCACCCACTAGACAAGTTGAATTGGGTCGAATTCGGCAAAAGTCGCAGTGGCCTTCCCGATTCAAGAAGTGATCTCGTCTCCAGCCAGTCCATCGAAACTTATACAAATGTCCAAGCCGATTGGCTGTTCTGCAAGCATGAGGTTTGCGCGCAATCCCAATCAGCCTGGTAGCAAAACTTTAAGCATTGCAGATGTGAAGCACATACTAAAAAGGATTGAAGAGTATGGACCAAAAAGGTTCAGAGACTGGTAGGGCAGTTTCAAGCCCTTCGTCACTAAAAAAGTTGAGGAGGAATGGTGAGAGCGGACAGCCACTGGATGTGGTAAACGCAGGCGACGGCTGACTATATACCCACACGAATCCATGAGAGTTTGCATAGGGTGCCCCCATAGGGAACAAGAATTTAAAAGATATCTCTGATCACCAGGCACCATCATAGTTTCTGATGATGGACAGAGTCAAGAGCGGCCTTCAGATCGAGAAAAATTACCGTCGTTGGGCGTGTGAAAGAATAATGCTGTTCGACAACTTGTGTTAAGCTAAAATTATGGTCGATGCATCTGCGTTCAGTGCGAAACATCTACTTGATTCTCGGGAATCCGCTTGTCCGGATAAGCGGTCAATCGGGGGGGGGGATGGGTCAACAGTTAGAATGCGAATTCACTGACCAAAAGGTCCGTGGTTCGAACCCGACCTCTGCATCTCGCCCTCTCCTGTATAGGCTTCGGCAACCTGGCAGTATCCCAGCCCCCGTGTGGCATGGCAGCTAGGAACCGAAATGGTGTTATAGCTGGACGATTCTTTTTCTTTTGTCGGGATGAAGTAATTCCAAAATATCCTTGAGTCTCTGGGTCTTCGGGCTGATAGCACGATGGTTTTCCGATAACGTTCTGTCGACGGTGTTAAGGATTTAGCTCACCGACCAGACGCTCTACTTCACGTGTATTCTGCTTTCGCTCTCGATCTTCTTGATTAGGGTAATAAGATTACTCACCTCCTTTAAAAAGCGCAGGGTGCGAGCTATTCGAACTTGGACTATGCCAAGGACGTAGCAAATAAACGAAGGTCTCTCGCTTCGGATGCCGCATCGAATAGCGGGTGCTTTGGGAGGGAAATCATGCTGTTTATGGCTTAAATGCGTTTCGATTTTGGAAGATAGCTTGCTGACGACAATGGTGTATTTTCGGGTAATCGGAATGTCTGGTTATTGGGCCGGCGTTTTCTGAGGCGTATTTCTTTGAGAGTGGGCAAAATATGTACATGATAGTTGGCTGAAGGGAGGACTCTACTACTACCGCGCTCTCATCACAGAACACTGTACGGCTTTGTCAGGTGACCGCCTGGTCTTGCAGTTAATCGTAGTGCAGTGGCTCGCAGCATTTCGCCTGTGTATTGGTGGTCTTGCTGGTATCGTTGTACTATGCGAAACGGAGTTCTGGTCATTGCGGCGTTCGGGATCATCGCTCTGATTTTCCTCTGGCTTTACGACACTGGTAACTTCTGGTCAGGCTGGCGAAGGATGTGCTACTCGTGCTCAGTTGTTTACGTCTGCTAGGCACTGTACATTACGTGCCAAAGGACTCTGTTTCTCACTGTTTTTTTTCACTGGGCCCTATTCTGAGTGGAGGTGACTGAGAAGTGAACAATCTACGAGTTAGCAGTGAAATGTGATAGCATTAGTCATAACTATCGTCTCTTTAGTGGATAGGGATGTTGGGACACAATCCATCATTTGTTAATGGTACTAGGAGACATGGCTTAATCACGCAGTCAATAACGCTGCTGGATCAAAGCTGTCACATTCAACACATAGCTGGCCAGTCTCGTTTTCGTGTAAACAGCTGAACTGATTCAGTTCGAACTCACTGATTTTACCGTCAACGCCAACGCTAGGCTATATCCCACTTTCTCGACTCGTCGCGCATCGGAACTGGGTTACACTTGGTACAAGACTTATCTCTGAGAAACTGAACTGCACCGAACTTGACCGGATTGTATTCATCAAAACAGGTCACGACTCATCAATCGTCTGTCAGCATGTGGTTGGTATGATACTAAGATGAATTCAATAATGCTTCTCCACAGACATTCATTCCCTACCGAGGCGCTCAGTTCCGTGAGTTCCAGGGAAACAGAATGGAATGGTGGAAATTGTGCGGACGAATATGATGTCAACTACTATCAAAGTCGGTACATTTTTAAAGAGAACGATACCAAGAAGCAGTGGAATGAAGGCCATGGTCTTGAAAAGAAGTTGGTTCTTTCACGTAAAAGCGGCCTGGACATTTGGCGAGACAGAGTTATTCGAAATTTGCAGCTAGTGACGGTCGGCTGGTAGAGTCCAGACGAAGATGAGCTAACTGGTATGAAATTTGAGTGCGACAATTGGTTACCGAGTGGCAAAGCGTATAGAAGACATCCGTATAGAGTATCGACCCAAAAATATTTCTAACTTGAGTGGAACTACGCTGGTATTTCCCCATTCATGGGAGAGAGGTTTACTGATGACTGGATCATAAGCGTTCACGATTAAATAAAGCTGATCAACATTTAACGTAAGCTGCTGCCATCTGTGACATGGAAATGTCAGTCCTTTTTGCTTCAAAAGACGCGGGCGGCTCTAGAATACTTGAATGCTTGGATTGTTGGTAAGTTCGAATAGGTACCCATTGCCGTATAATCGCAGTGCCTATGTTGATGCTACCTTGGGTTGTGTCATGCTGGTAATGTGTTGAAATATTGGTAGCTCGGGTGAGTTTATTGGTTGTTGACCAGGTGGCTGTTGATCTGTTCGCCGAGCTTGGCAATTGGTTTGCAAACGTTTCGTCACCATACGAGGAGACATCATCACTGCGCACTGATGATGTCTCCTCGTTTGCAAGCCAACTGCTTGTGTCATGCTGTTATTTTTCCCACAGAACGCATAAACAAACATACAACAGCCAGATCGTTTCAGGATCCAAGGTGTGCAACCCGATTTTAGGGGCAACTTCTCAGACATACACTTGGTTTCATGAGTGCAAAGGAAATGACAGAACTTGTGGGTCTGTCGGGCCGTTTCACAGGTCGTGTGGGTTTCTGTTTTAGGTGAAATAGAATGGCTCAGTTTAGTCCTGGAAAATGTCACCGATGAAACTGGTAAGTCCTGGTTTTGGACATCATCTCCTTGAAACACTTTCCAATGTCACTGGTAACAAGGACAAAACTCTTGGAGCTATCCTCAGCGAGCAGGACATCGGCGAAGTGACGGAGCATCACCCTCTGTCAATCATGTACATGTTGCACATTAGGTTTGTCTACCACAGTATGATTCACTGATAGTCTGAGTAACGGGAGTGGTTGGCTATGAGTTGGAGTTGGTTTGCAGGTAAACTCAAGGGTAGCGGTGGAATGTTTTGCTGTTGGGGCGGTCGGAAGATCAACTGGCGATATTGTGGGTATGG
>NW_008752063.1:2231-21440 GCF_000715545.1 Opisthorchis viverrini | reverse complement strand
AACTGTCGATATTGTGGGTATGTGAACGTCACTGGGTGCGTCACTGAGTCCTGTTTGGCATTGCTATTCGCTACTTCAGAGTTTCTATCCAGGGAGGGGCGGCTACTAATCCAACTGAGTTTGCTGGAAATAACTTTTAATACCAGGCTAAGCTATGACTATGCTAAGCCGTGACTATATTTCCTTTGACTCGTTTCCACCCTCATGTTTGTGCTAAAAAGACTTTTCGAGAAATTCGGTCACAAGCAAGCCCTCGAAGCACTGGAGTAAGTATGCGCATTCTATGGACCCGCACTGGCCCGTATTTCGTAAGTGTGTCCTCCCCAAAAGCCTTCCGGCGTATTCCGATGTCTCCACCAGACGCGGAGAATGCTCCGACGACACCGGTTACCAGCTCACCATAGCCGAATTTGTACATTCATAGCAATGCGGTATTTTTAATCGTGACTATTGGTGGATCATCAAAGGTAACAGCTACACCATAGATGTTGCTTGCTCGCAAAAGCCACCGTGGTAAGAGTGTGGGTAGATTCGGGATTTCATCCTGTATATGAAACCATTCTATGCTGAGAAGGCGATAGACACTACTCTGCGGTGAAATTTGGAAACGTATGATTCTTCGTGAGAAAATCCAAAGTTTATTTTCATTGTTCAATTTACGGCTTGAGTTTTTCTAGGTGATGCTATCTATCTTTGCAGTTTTGATTTCCTCATAGTGGGATTGTTTCGCTAATTTGAATGCAACGCGTGATATTCCCATACTAAAGAGTTCCTGGTTGCAGTGCAGCCGCTCCGGTGTCAAGAACGTCTTATGTGCAGTTTAAGACCATTTGCTATATTTGGGCAGCTTGCGAATCAAGTTCTTTAGTTTCGAAAGCTGCTTCTGCGTCATACACGAGCTACAGATTTTCTTTCGATCCATAGTCAGGATCGCATTACTCCTCGGACGTCGGTGGGGATGGTTCAACCCTAGTGATAAAAGCGCACGAAAAAGAACACTTTCGATGAACGGGCCTGGTAGCCGGAAACCGCACCTTAGTGATTGAAACGTAATAAAAAACGTGGCTAGAGTGACATCGGCAAAGCATAAAAACATTTCATGACTGTTCAAACGAGTGTGACGCGACTAAGAATTCTATCAACACACGACTAATCCAGGAGTTTTCAATTGTTTGTGCCACCACCCGATTGGGGAATTCCTTACAGTAGAGGTGAGTCAGTTAATCGACATAATCGTCGTTCAGTGCATGGCCACGTTCGCCTAATAGTTGTGTTATGTAAGGCGCACGCCAAATCTCCGAGGTTCAAAGCATAGTACGGTGAAGGATATGCACTACTGGTAAGCCCAGTCATACCCCACTTTTGTTTGGATTAAATAATCGCGTCAAGATAGGACTGTGCAGAAGAGTGTGGTGTGAATAAAAACCCTCCTCGCACAAGAGCGAGGAGGGATGAGAAATTATGCACTGAGGCATAATGGCATTTCCTCAAGAAATTAATTATCGGACCGCAGATAACGGTCGACTTTTATTTTGCTAGGCGTCAATAAACGAGTTAATCTCAAACAAGTCTACGCGCGACACTGGTATTCTTCGACTGGTGGGTAACAGTGTTGGCGACTGATGAGTAATGGAGTCAAAATGTGACCAATATTAGGCTTTCCACTTTAGTCCACTCGAGTCAGACATTCCGGCGTCCATCTCTTTCTCGGGTGTGTATCTTTTGGTTCGCATGATGTTCCATTTCGCCTGATTGAAAATGCTTGTGTATAGTAAGATAAGGGGAGGGGGATAGTTCAAAACCGATTCCGTAGGGCTTCCTGCATCTTGACGCTTTGTGATTTTGTATGCACTGAGTGATTCCACGTCATAAAGTTAGACTGTGAACCCGGTTGTTCATCGCAATTTCCAATAACTGTGGTGGACGCGCGCAATATCTAACCGATTTGACACTTTTGTTCATTGTCCTGAGGCTGAAAAACGATTTGATTGCGGTTTAACGCAAACAACACTCGAGCTGATTAGTAATGACATCTCCTTCAATGGAATCATCGTTTCGACCTACGCATGCATTAACAGCTAATGTTGTCAACAAAAGTCGGGGCCTGATTTTGTCTCACTAATGCGTTTTTGTCAGTCCATCCTAGTCCGCATGTCAAGGCAACTTGCGTTGCGGAGTTGTTTTTACGGTGTGTGCACACTGATCAACTACCTGATAATTTGTTAAAATTCTAGGCGTATGCTTAATGTGATTACTTATCCTCAGTCAGTGAGCTCTCGAGAGAGCAAGCTACGTAACTGTCGTGATGTGATGCCATAACCATACTGAACCGGCATCCAACCCACAGAATTACGCTGCTTCTTTCTGACTCTTCGAGCTCTCATACCTGTTGGTTATTGCACGCACTGAGAGACTGATTGACGGGTCTGTCATTCTAACCAAGTTGTGGCTATTTCATCCTCTATTTGGATAGCGAAGTAAATTTATGCGGATGGCTGCAATCTGGCCTTCGCACCAGATCGCTGCACGGCCTGAAATCAAAGTGACAGTATTCTACTCTTCTTGATCTGTCTCTGTTGCTTGAACTGGGTAGTTTTATCGGTACTCAGTTTTGCACCGTTTCCTCCTACGACCTCCCTGACTGAACCGCTTGCGCACCAGCCTATATTCGAATCCACTGGCTCTTTGGATAATTTGGGTTCTCCATACTCGATTTGTGCGGAGGTGGGAGAAAGTGTTTTTGCTGGTGGCCGGGCCGACTTCTATACCTGATTGTTAGTGCGTCGACCACATTTCAGTCTGCTGTAGGCGTCCGGAACATACTGAAGTAACCGATTTTCCCGGCAATTTTAGGTCTGATAACCAATATCGATTATGTAAACTTTGGAACTTCTGTCACACGTAGATGGGATGCCAGATGGATGTTTAGCTTCTTCAGAAGTACTGTGTTTGAACGATCTTTGTGAGCGGGTTCAATCTCAGTTAGTGGCCGCTTACTACCCACGGTCTTCACCGATGCGTTTACCAAGGATATAATGTAACTGGTCCTTTAAACCTATATATTTCTAAAGTCTTAACCGAATGTTTTGATGAAACTCTTCCTGGCTCCCACGTACTTGATCTTTCGAAAATAAGATTCTATCTTCACAAACTGCGCGTCATATCAATGATGTGCCACAGGATTCGGCCGGGCATAAGTCGACTTTAATAATTTAGTTATCTGCTGAGTGTTTCAATAAATTTCTGAGTGAGGTTTCCTGCGTTCTTTTTCATGCTATGAATGGCCCACCTACAAAGCACGCCTTGTGACCGCAGTGTTCGGTCGATTATCATTTCGATAATACAGCTGGTGCCAGATCTACTTGAGTTGCATGATGGGGCGTCTCCACATAATCACCGTCATGATCAGCTGTAAAAGCCGCGTACTTCCCGTAAAGTGTTTCTAGGTCCACCAACGATCTGGGGAAGTGGGGTAGACAGGTACGCATTGGAGGCGGGAGCTGATATAATTGATGCGTAAATACGGGATTGTCAGTGGACTTTCAAGTGGGGGGATCGGTGCGACTGGGTCCTGTCTGACAATATCTCTAACCAGTGATGTATCCCGTCTTGGAGTCTTCATTCAGGATGACGGCAATGACCATTGCGGCTGAGTTTGCTGTGTAGAATGCACGCTATGGAAGCACCAGGGCATAGTGATTCTCCGAAGGCAGAGGTTCACAACACAGTTGTAAATGAATTTTATCTGTTCGATGCTATAGTTAGCCTTCGCAGCCCGAGTACACACGCAGGCGGTTCTAGGCTGTAAGTTGACTTGAAAATCATACTTGTTAGATGTCTTCCTATAGTTATTCTCATTTGCAAGACCACCACTCTGACTTTCCTTGTGAAGGTAGCGGGGCTAAAATTGACCGTATGGTTGTCACTGGGTACTTTTCCGCAAATAACTTGGTATATTTTACCTGAACAGTCGTTTTGTACCTTTGTAGGTCGTACGGGTCTTTATTCTTCGGAGGATTCTATGTTCGATATGATGACATTAATTCAGATAGAATTAAATGTATGTACACTGAATTTACCACCATGCACTGTAGACCGCCAGAACGCCACAACCTTCAAAGTTGTTACGGTTGAGGAGGCCGGGTAAAAAGAGGAATGTGCCGGATTCTCATCTGTTTTCCAGTTGATTGTTTTACCCAGGTTGAACGGATGGAGTTAGGCTAGCTAATCATCTGTTTGGAATAATCCGAATCTTATTCGCCCGACCACCTGTTCCTCCGACGTTTGGAATATTTTTTCCTGAAATCCTGCCGCTGCCGTTTGTTCCTCTTTGTCTAGTTTTGTTTCGCTTCACTGACGGAGCCTCGAATTTTTGCTTAATTTAGAAACACTATACACGCTGCGTAGTTTCGTCGAGTCTGAACTCCATGGCTTACGACATCTGTGTTCTGAACAGCACTGTAATGTATGCATTTGTATGGTTCAATCTATCGTAGTTGGACTTCGGGAACTAACTCATTCTCACTGGATAGTCTCGGGTCTTCTGATTGTTGTGGTTCCTATCGGGTGCACGCATGGGAGAGACTGTTGGAATTTTTGGTTATTCACTTCACTGTCTACACAAGATCGTACAACCATTAATCATGGCTTGTCCCTTTATTTTGTATTTTCGTTACTTGCTCTTATTAATTTGTTCGTGTTGTTTACATACCCACTCACGGACTTTCCATCATCGTCATCATCATAATCATCAATAGCACCGCACTAGTAGTACGTATTGACGCTTAACTTCCATTTAACCGTGAACTGACGACAGTAATAAACGATGTCAAGAAAAGGAAGGTATGCGGGCATAGTATGAAGAAGCCTTGTGGAAAACGGCCTTAACAGGACGCTTATCCCACTAAATGGTAGCGAACTAAAGCACTGAGCATCACGTTGGATTAAGACACCATCAGTTCAATTGGATTGGTATTTTTTGCGAGTCCTATCTGACACAGGCCGAGCACACACTGGCAGACGAACTTTGGCTAGGCGGTCCGATTAGAAATTGGTGGCATGCTCACCACTGGGCTCGGGTGCGTATCACTTCTAGTAGGGCTCCTACTACGTATAAGAAGAATCACGTGGACCTCAACCATATGGGCGGGAAGATCCCACAACACCGCCACGTCATGATCCATCCTACACAACTTTCCGGCGGAAAAAGTTTAGTTTGAAAAAGTGCATCTGTTAGGCAGTAGTTGAACATGCTGATAATTCATAATCCTGATAAGTTATGGTTACACAGTCCACGCGTGCGTTACACGTCATTCCGCAAACGATGCAGCCATCTAACTCCTGTTATACTACGAAGGCCTCAGTGATGAACTGTTTGAAGGCGTTTGAGATTTTCAGATCAGAGGGGCAACTTTCGTAACCGTAGAGTAACACTGCTCCTACACTTGTCCTCTCTACACGGTCTTTCGGCTTTGTTGGGATTCATTTTCGACGTCAAAAATGAGGTAAGCTGGCGAACATTGCTGTTTGGGCTGTCAGACGTAGTGGAGTTTGCATAACACAAATGTGGCCAGCCATCGCGCGGGGATCATCAGGCACTCGAGAATGGAAATGTGGAACATCTGGTTTTGTCTTAATCGGCTTCGGGTATATGGGGGAAGTTGGTTTTCGTATGTTTTTTGGGCTGCATTATACATTGATAGAAATAGAAGACAAGTTTTCGAGTTGCCTTTGTTGGCATTGAGAATGTACATTGAAAGCTGTAAGATGTATCGTGTGTTTTGAGTTTAGTAGGGAATCATTTCGGTTTGTCTTACTGGATGATAGATTAAACAGAGGAGACTGGTTAAGGGACAGTCAGATGGATCGGTCGCAGTGTTTGGGTAGGGGCTTGTGTAAGGGCGGATGAACGACTGACTGCAAGTGCAAATGGTACATTTTGATTGTTCAGACTGAGGATAGGGGTCTTTTTGAGGTGGCTTGCTTTGTCACTTTGATGTTAGAATTTGGTGACCAAGGCAATGGGTGATTTAAGGCTTTTGTTCCGGTAGACCGACTTTGGTTATTAACTGGAAAGTGTTACCCTCAAGACAGCGTTTTTTGGGTCCACTGCTGGTAGCCGATGATTCAGTAGTTTGATCCGGTTGAATTTGGGTAAGTGGACTAGGCCATGGACGCAATAGGTAAACCTAGGTGTCTCGCTTCGAATGCTGCTTTGAGAGGGGTGTCAAACTGGAACTGGATGGTATGGGACTTCTGGATGAAGTATCAACCAACCTCCAGGACTAGGACACCATTCATAAGACCTCTATTTGTTGACCAATCTGACAGGTGGTACTGTAAATGTGGTACGGGTATCCTGTACTGTAGCTAGGTGCGTTGGTGAGCTACACGAACCGTCCAATCTCTATAAGGTCCTTCCGCCTGCTTGCTTCCTCGCCTCCTCGCCTGTTTACTTAGTCAGTTAGTTAGTTAGTTACTTACATACCTGCTTACTTGTTAGGAAAGTTTCCCCAAGACCGATAACGGAAATTAAATTGGATGCTGTTTAACGATGTGACGTGCGAGGATACATCCCCATCTCTGGAGTCCATGTGGTTATCCTTTTATCTTATGTTATCTTACTTTATCTTATCCTTCCTCTTCTTTGTGGCCCTCCCAGTATATGGGACAGTGACATTTCAAATCGACGTTATTTGTTTGAAAACGTCCATTTCATCAATAAGGTATCACTCATCCTCATCCACATTTTCGTGGTAAACTGATGAGATTGAATGTTTATAAGCCCCAAACAGAAACAGAAACAAGAGTCTGTGAGCCTGTCACCTTGATTCCTTAAAATTCGCACTCCCACTTGACGAACATTTAGCTAGAACTGATTGTTGGTTTGAAGTGGACCGTTTACGCAAGTTAAGCTATCAATGTTAGCCTTGTTAGCAGAATATGAACGACATTCAGATGAAGGATAGCGACTGTGCGCCGTCACCACTGCTGGAGCAGTTATCTTCATTTCACTGAAAAACTTTCGACAGGTTTTGCCCTTTGAGGTAAACCAATTCGAAGTGAGAAAGACGGCAATTTCACCATAAATTATCAATGAACCTGATGTCTAGGCTTTCGGTTTATTTGAATGCGCTGCGCATTTAATACGGTTGTTAGTTTTCGCAATGCTAATTCCACTCACAGAATACTTCCTAGTCTCTTGGTTGATACGCTTTTACCGTAACCAAAGCATGCATCGCCTCTCTTTAGGGGTGATCGACTTTCCCCTGGGGACAGCAGTCGCAGTGTACAGACGCGATCTTCCACTCGTGCAGCTTCTGCAAGTGTCTCGAGACAAACGGAACAAACTAGCGGTGAAATGGCATGTTCGGACAGCGACCAACCCAAACCTACCGCGAATCACAATTCCGTCGCGAATCCACCACGTTCCTCAACCGAGATTTCACGTAAACGTCCCTCGTTCAACACAATGCTTGATGATGTGGAGTGGACCTGCGATCGAAAGAAAAGCCTACTCGAGCCAAATCAAACGCATCCCCTGGTTACTACTAAACATTCTGATCCTAGTGCTGATTCGACGGACTGTAGCGCGTCTTCCGATNAAGCTACTCGCTTCAATTTTTCGGCAGATTCACCTTTATTATCCACTTTGACCGAAACTGTGGTGGCCGAAGCGAAAACGTACGACGTTGACCTGAAGGACGATGATCGTTTTGCAACGAAATCAGAGGGCATTGTAAACTGTGAGACCACTCTGGGCCGGGAGGAACTATGTGTGCAACGAAATCAGAGGGCATTGTAAATTGCGAGACCACTCTGGGCCGGGAGGAACTATGTAGTTCGCGATCGGACGATCGAAAATGTTCTCCAAGTGGGTTCTTTCAAAGCCACTCCGGTTCTGTGTCCTTGATAAAGAAAGAGCTGGAGTCGGAAAATGGAGGCCTCTGTTCACCTGGCCTCAGGGTAAGTGTTTTTGTATGCTCATTCACGTAAAGTTCCGTTAAAGTGCGCTCGTCAAAGTAAGGCGTGAACGTCGTTACAGAGATGTTTTGAAAATATTCCTTGAGTAATACGTATTGTGAACCATTGGAACGGTGGTCTCTCACAGTGTTTCGCAACGATGTCATCTAACCTGTGTATTTTGAGCCATCTATTCCCATATAAACTTTTACTCGACTGGACATCTATTGCCGGTCAATGAAATCGAAGACATGTGTAAGTGAATTGTATTCTCCTATAGTATTTGGTCCAGTCATATCTCTAGAAACAATTGCCCAATGTTTTACAGGCTTCTACTTGTGTATATTCCCACTACACCACGAGCTGTATCGAACGACACCCATATACAGGAGCCCCGTAATTTTCCACAGAGTGAATCTCAAAAATGGATACCCGGAGCGGAAAAATTTACCTGTTGTCACTTTTCCACTATTCGAACCCAAGTATTACTTCAGAGTCGCAAGTAATCGGCATCCCTCAAATGTTCATCCAAATACATTGGTCTCACTGGATATGTTCTAGTCCAGTTCATCCTCTGAGGCAGCGACGACCTCGCTACCGGGGTTTTAGCTGGTATTACACGTTCTCCATACCGCTTTGGCCATAGCCGTTCCACCTTCTACTCTTTTCAATGCCAAACGTTTATCTGTGTATACGTCAGTGTTTAGTGACAGTATACTTCCATATGCTACCCGCATTTTGGTAAACCTGGAGCCTGTTGTTGCTGCCCACAAGCATCGTCCTCTGAGCTCAAGCTGCCCCCTTATGTGCTGCGTAAAACTTTTTCGTTCTCCATTGTGCGTTAGGTTTCCGCATACAACAACAAACGGTCTACGCGTGCACAAAGCCTTACCTTGGCTTGACTCAAGAACTCATCCTTTGTCGTTAGTTAAGACGTTACTAACACATGGGATATGCCAGGGAACGTCCAACTAACTTGGTGAAAACTGCGAAAATATTTGTATTTTTTCACATCACTTCGACCGACTATATTCACTTCTGATTTCCAAAGATTATTGAACTGAGTTTTTATATAGTAGTAAATTACTTACCAAGAGAACGCTCCAATATTCCATTTCCTCTTCTGACAAGTCACCACACTCATTTTCGTGCTCTAGGTCTCCACATCCTATCCGAACTGCGTGACCTGTAACCATACGGGTGCTGGGAACCAAGTGGGCTTTTCGCAAAATCACCTTCTTTCAGACGAGTTAACGAAACCTCTTACTGTGGATACGGAGTTTTGGCATTCGACGACATCCTATGCTCCATCAGCTAGGTACCAACCCCGCAATGGCCTTGACAAACTGGATTCCCCTGAAAAATTGAACGATCTGCGACCACGGACGCGTGCATTAACCAGAGCTCGTGTCAATAACAATGCGAACCGATCGAATAACCTCAGTAGTAACAATGCTTCGACTACAACCACTGCGTTGCTGTTGAGGTCACAACGGACAGCGAGCGATGCAGCGCTCATCTGTAAAGCTTCGCCCGTTCTCGTGTCTTCCCCGATCCACTCACCCCCTACTCGAGTCGAGGTCCCCGACAGGGAGGATCGCACAGGCTCTCCTGTTCCTGAAGAACAAATCACCGCAGTAACTTCAAATCGTGGTACGTCCAAAAAACTACCATACTTGGTATTACAATGCTTCACTCCAACCACTGCGTTTCTGTTGAGGTCACAACGGACAGCGAGCGATGCAGCGCTCATCTGTAAAGCTTCGCCCGTTCTCGTGTCTTCCCCGATCCACTCACCCCCTACTCGAGTCGAGGTCCCCGACAGGGAGGATCGCACAGGCTCTCCTGTTCCTGAAGAACAAATCACCGCAGTAACTTCAAATCGTGGTACGTCCAAAAAACTACCATACTTGGTATTCTTCCCCAAACGTCAAATGTTCCGTCTTCAAGACTAGGTCCAACAATTCGTGCTCTTGAAAGTTGTACCAACGGAAATGAAGTTATTCAGTTCAGTTCCTCATCAGGATGACGGTTGGGATAATCCTGTTCGATAGGTCGTCTACCGATGGGTATCGATGGATCGACACGATGTTAAGAGCAGTGCTTTGTTACCCTGCGTTTTAGTCACCGTGGATGGTCTCCATAGGGAGCCAAATAAACGAAATGGAGAAGATGGTGTAAACATTTGTCAACTGTCATCTGTTGTAGCGAAATCAACATGATTGTTTCAGTAAGAAATGGTCGTCGCACACGACACCGAGTCTACTCCGTTAGCTGTCATTTCTACACTGAGATTTATGAATAGCTGTGACTGTTTGGTTTATGGTGATTCCAGAGGTGGCTTTCTGTGAGTGGTGCTGTAGACATTAAATTTAGGTTCCAAGAGACGTCAGTTACCAGATCGGTGGACTGTTATCCTTTATTCGTTTCGCTTCCAGTTAGTGAGCACGCGTCATCACAGCTGAAGATCCTGCTCCCCTTCTATATCTCCTTCATTTTCTTAGATGTTCACGGGAATGCGGAGTCTCCAGCTTGTACGTTTACGCAGTCCAGCTTTGGCAACCTAGCAGTATCTGAATCCTCATACTCTGTTCGGGTTGTACGAAAGCTGTGCATCGAGGATGTCACTACTAAACGATCGTCGATTGTTTTTTGACGTCAGTGTTTCTTTCCTGTAGTATTTGGTATGGATGGAAGTGCTAATGGATGACTGGTCTAGGTGATCGTTTTTGTTCGTACATCTTTTTTTAAAAATCAAGACGTGAATTTGGTTTCATCGAATCTTTCTAAAAAATGTCTCTTCTATTTACCCGTGTTGGAAGTGTTTCAGTTGATCAATAGGGACCTGCTTATTTAGTTCGTATAAAATCTATGAGACGACCATTTGAATGGGGGCACTACACACACTTTTAAAGTAGGTCTTATTGGTTCAGATGTAAGCACGTGAGGCAAAAGTAGAAGGTAATAAGTCTGATGAGCGTATGCCATTGAGTAGGATAAGCAAATTCTCTCGTTCGACTCGGATGTCTGATTAAGGTCGGGCCTCTGGTCACTAAGCACATACTATAAGCCTGGAAACTGACTTTATTTGTTCTTGGGCTTATGGTACCCGCTAGTGTGTTTAGGATTCTGTTGATCCGACCAGATAGAGTGATTCTGCCTTAGTTCTGTTGGGCGTTGCGTTGTCCTCGAGGCCCCCCTTAGATATCTATCTTCGTCTAGTCATCCTGATCTCCACACATCTGGGTTTGGTACTGTGTTTAACTGATGGGATCATTATGTTCTGTCCCTTATGCTTGGTACAATTTCTTATTTTTCTTCCTAATATAGCTCGTTTGAACGGTACGGATCGTCTTTGCTCGACTCGTCCTGCTTCCAAGTATCCAACACGTTCCTCAACCAGACGGGATACCCTTGCCTCGCACAATCTGGCCCAGTTTCGATCCCAGCTTTCGGTGATTAATTCCTACTCCTCCACGAGTAACAACAGTAATGCTCTGACCTCATCCTCAACAGTGATTTCAAACTGTCTTAGCGATACTCTTCATCCTGACTACTTGGAGGGGAAAACAGACTCCCCGCTCTTGCACAACCCAACGGTTACCACGCGGTCTTTGGACTGCCTTGGGAACAACAATTCGCCTTTGACGATTGGGGAACTTCAGGTTTTGCTGAAGAAGATCAAGGAACATTGGAATCATTGTAGCGATGCATTGATGGAAGAAGAGACGAAACGACATACCTACCGAATTGACGATGCTCGTCGGGTTCACGATTATGTGCCTTTTATCCGGGCCTACTTACGTGCTTTGGTCAAACACGATATGCTACACACCCTTGTCCTACAAGCTCTGCAGTCCGCCAATTCCGGTAGCCCCAATACTTCAGCCCTTTCTACGACAGGTAATCGGAACAGCCCCAGAGTCCCGTCCACTGGCTTCAAAACTAACTCGCGACAAAGCGAAATGGACAGTCGCTCAGCCAACAACTGCTTCACGAACTGTTCGGCTGAGCGATCCACTCCCAATCATGGTGCTACTCCTGTCAAATCAATGTTGAATTCCGTCCATCCTAATCGAACTCGTTTAAGAGCAAGGACACGACTATCGTTAACCACTCCTTCAAACTCTGTAGCAGCGCAGACTAATTCTGTTCACGTCACCAGGAAATCCAGGACCTTGAGCGAAAGTTCTACGGAAAGATTACAGATTTCTGTGACCGACGAAGGATTTCTAGATTCTGCGGTCTCTACCATTGAGGATGTACCGACTGAACAGCCACTGTTTGCCTCAGCACCCTCAAACTCACCTGCATATGTGAGCAGTGTGAATAAAACGCTCGCTCTGTCTGAGTCTGGCAATTGCCAATCCGAAGGTGATAGTACATCTGAATTGCCGACAGATTCCCATTCTACTGCAAGCACAATTGGCGTGAAAAACCCGTCCGATTTTGGTGAAGCCGGCTCGGTACCTGCAGTTTCCTATTCACCCGTGATGTCCTCAACCAATACAGGTGCTTCTTACTCATCCTGTGGATCACCCCCTCAATCTCCCCAGTCCACAAGTTCTTCAAGGTCAACCTACCTACGACCGCGCCCATTCATTTCCAACACACAAACTGTACCAGAAGGGAATATTTCCCGAAAATCCTTAAGACCACGAGCACAGGTGGACCAAAATGCAACAGAGAGTCAATCAGAGTCCGGTGAAAGCGATGGGCGGAAGTCTCGACCTAGTGGCAGATCTTCCCTTAGACGTAAAATCCCGTATGCACTGGTGAAAGATCTCGATGTGGGGAACGGATGTAAACCGGCTGGGTCACCCAGTACCCTTATTTCTTCTGTACCTGATCGTTTCCGCAAGCGCCGTCTATGTTAGTCATACAATCAGTGCCAGGGCTTCATGTATCCCGCTTCCACTTTGTATAACCCAGTCCTGTAACACAGAGCAGTTGAGTCCCTTCTTCATTTCACGCACACGTTTTATAAGCAGTGCGTAACTGGCTACTCTGTGTGCCCATCAATGAATGCTCTTCTCGTGTGTTCTCCGCCACTATCAACCTTTGGGGATCCGGTCAAGTGCGTTGGCGATATGTCCCAGTGAAGTAATCCAAATCTGCGCTGTTGTGATTGACTACGTTATTCTTTCACTGATCTTTCCGCGCCTCGCTCTGTTCACAGACTCTGTCTCTGTCGCACACCTATACGTGCATACCCGCGTCCGTTTCCATACAGCAATCACCCCCTCCGTGTAAATCAAAACGGACTTGGAATTCTTCGAGTGCGGGTTCCCGCCGATACTGTGTTGTCGCACTTTTTTCCTCAGTTTGTCTCGTCGCTGATTTAAGTGGATCGACGCAATTCGCACAGACCCAACTTGTGAATTTGTCAAATTCTATGTATCTCTAGCAATCAATTCTTTTGTACATTGTTCAATACTTTATTGTAAAGATCCCTTATCATCTGTTCTTCTCCGCTAACTGTTTAGCTTCTGTAGACTTGACAAGTCAGAGTTCACTGTCACGTCTTACCTGCCTGGCTGCGATCATTCAGATTAATGAACACTAGCGCTCGATCGATCAGTGATCCGCGGAGAACCACACATTTGGTTGTGGATTCCATTCAAGCGGACTGCGAAGAGTCTATTCATAGTTGACCGTGTTGGCAGCAGTTGCTAGGGTTTAAGTTCAGGTCACCAGTTTAGTGGTGGTATTCATAACACATGTTTTGGCTCAAGATTGACCGTGTGATTCGTCCATCCTTCTCGGGGACTTCAAATTTGGTTGTGCATTTTGACCATTTGCATTTTTTAAATGAGCGCCGGACATTTGGACTGTGGTACACCCATGTCTTCGGAACAACTTATCCGGTGAGAAGTATGGGAGGTTTCCCATAGCTTACTTACAAGTCGACCATATCCTGCCTTGCAACCTTTACCAATCAAGACTAGATAGAATGGGATGGTTGCTAATGCAGGCTAATTTGCACCTGCACTTTCTCAGCCATCTGGAGCTATCTTCCATGCGCACGTGTTCCCGATGGGCAAATGTGCGTGTTTTGTATTCATTTCCATTACAGAGATTCTGAAGTTGTCTTGCTCATCGTTCATCCTGGCAAATGAGGGAAATTAGGTACGAAATTTCCGGAGAGTTTCGTTGAGGCACGCAAAATGGGATATATATATATATATATATATATATATATATATATATCAAATCATTGAATTCCCCGTAAGTACTTATATGGTACGGTTAGAAAATAGATGTTGAGAAGTCGCTCGTTTGAAAACATGATTTGCATTAGTCCGGGCGCATTCGATCTTCGGAATCTTTAGTAGACCTGTTTTAACGGGAGTCTGGAGCATCTCTAGAAGGCGCAAATGTTGAGGTTTCCCGAAGGATTTTTGAAACAGTCAGTGATGATCAGGCTTATCGTGAGTTAGTCCTGTGGCGTAGGTATGGCATCAGCTTCTCTGACAAGGGTCGAGTTTACAATGCTGCGGTGCGTTCCATATTACTATATGGATCAGAAGCCTGGCCGCTGCGTGCCGAGGATGTCAAAAGACTCAGTGTTTGACCATCGATGTCTTCGGAACATTGCCCGAATCTGGTGGGAACACCGGATCAGCAATGCTGAAGTACGTCGGATGGTATTCGGAAGGAATAACTCACCCTCGACAGATGAACTGATCACACTGCATAGGTTGCGCCGGCTTGGCCACGTGTTGCGTATGCCAGTCGAGCGACTTCCTCGAAGGGCTCTTCGCACAACCAAGTGAAGGGTGGGAGAGAGCCAGAGTCGGTCAGACAATGACTTGGCAGCGAAATGTGAAAGCCATTACCAATAAACTCAGCTGCGCTGGTCTTCCTGGATGGGGACCCCGAGATGGGGTCATCGTCAGACATGGCCCATGGAATTCACAGCTACCTACCCCTCCCCCAAACCATCGGTGAACGAAACTGTGGCAGCTACAACCACTGCACGACGAGTACGTGGTTATTACAGCTGAGAATGATGATGATGAGTTAGTCCTAGTATGGTGAGCAATTCCAGGAAATTCTGGTTGCGTTTCAGAATCGAAATAAGTACTTCACATCGTGTAGTTTAGTTTTTAGGAGGGAATGCTGGTAACTCCGATTAGTTTCGCATTGAATGGGCATCCACCGTTAAAGAATTGGTGTGACGTGACCACCTACTTCGTAAGGTGTCAGGGCGAGATGGACCAAGTGGTTAGAGCACGAATTTACTAACCGGAAGATCCGTGGTTCTAACCCGACCTCCGCCACTCGACTTCCCCTGTCTAGGCTTGGGCGACCTGGCAGTATCCCAGCCCTCGTGCCTCCTTCGTGTGGCATGGCAGATAGGCACCGAAAAGGTGCCACAGCAGGACGATTATTTATTATTTACTATTAGGTGTCAGATTAGATTTAACACTCAGTGCTACGGCAGTAAAGCATCAGTGCCAACACTGATGTTGCTGTCTTTGATGATGATGAACACTCAGTGCTGCACACAGTATTTTCTCTCGTATCAGTATGATATGGTGTACAGAACATTAGGGGACCTAATTGTTTTTCGTTCTCCCCTGTCATTCAACTCGGGTCGTTAAGATTTCAACGCAACCTAACATAATTCCCCACTGATCAATTCTTGTTTTTGTCCACAACCTCCGTCACGTGTCGACAGCCGCAAAACGCCTTTGAATCTAAACTGTAACGTGCCCAATTTTCCAGGGTGTGTGACGTCCTTAATTATTCATTAATAAAAGACACCGCTTTGACACACTCTAAACTTTCTACCCGCAAGTTGCCCCCACCTTTTGTCTACAATTCTTGCTTCCAATCCAGTTGACATACTGAAGGGACCGGTGCGTGTGGCACGATTGTCCATGTGAGTCCGTATTCTACAAAATCCCACAACCACCAACACCTGAAACATGTCATTCAAGGGTTTTTAAGAAAGAAGTAATGCGCACCTGTATTTGAACGAACTGACGTACATATATAATTAATAATAGCCTTGCTAATGGGGCAGTACGCATCGTGAACTTGGAGTTCTGGTACATCATTCCTCTGACTTGGTGTTTACGGAAAATGGATTGTAACGATTCCCAGGCAATTTGATCACGGAATCTACTGCTTTTTTTTCCGTCCAGTGTAAACAAGCTCCACGTGGCTCTGGTAAGATCTCAAACTACCGAAAACTTTGAGTGTAAATTGGCTGTGATCGATTCTCTCTCTTGCTCTTGTGTAGTGTCAACAAGAAACCAAGCCGTACGCACCGTCCAGATAGCATTTTTCCGCTCACTACACGTCTTCTCCGATTTCCGATGCTCTAATATCTAATGATAGTCGCCCAGCTGTAAGACCCTTTCGGTGCCTTGCTTCCATACCACCCGAAGGAAGCAAGAGGGCTGGGTTACTGTCAGGTTTCCCAAGCCTAGACAGGAGAAGTCGAAATGCAGAGATTGGGTTCGAACCACGGACCTTCCGGTCATTAGGTTCGCGCTGCTAGCATTGAGCCACCCCAACGCCCGTAATATTTACTGCTGTGATCTGAATCTTGAGGTATTTTCGAGTTATTTGTTGGCTGACACGTGTGACCGAAAATCTACCGCAGTAGCTTGAGCACTAGATTTTGAAGTATACTGCCGGTGTAATTAGAAGCTGTGCATCTGCAATTGTGGGGGCGAGTGGCTCTAAAATCATCCATAGTTTCGAAGTTCCACGAAATTCCTTTTCGTGTAATTTGGAGCATTCATGCATTCATTTGGTGTAATCATAGATGCAGGATTAGTAATTTACAATCACTTTGATACTTACTACTCAGAACTTCGAAGGGGCGTGAAGTGCCATTAAGGCCAATCCAAACTAGAAAAGTCGGTGCGTATCACCCAGTTCGTTAGCAATCAGGATTCTAAATTAAGAATTGCAAGTTAGTCTGATGGGGCACTTCCTACAACTGGAGAAGTGACAACCAAGAAATCTGCCACAAATGTTACTCTTCCCTTGAGTAAATACCACTGGTTTCAAAAAAGATAACAGCTAAAAGGCAGGTCACCCAACTTATGGCTTCGGCAACCAAAGACGTTGAAAGAAGCCACTTAGGTCAGCGGTGTAATGCATTGGTCAGTAATTGCTTCGGCGTTACCAACAGGTGGATAGTCCGTACACTGGTCGATTGTTACAGTCGTCTGGATATACAGGTTGGCACTATAGTCAATTGTTACAGTCGTCTGGATATACAGGTTGAGCGAAATCATGCGAATTCCACTACAGACCGATTCAAGGAATAAGTTCGATTAGGTAGTATATACCATGGAACATTCCGGCAACGATGTACCCTTGATTGATATATGATGGCTGTTGCTGAGTTCTATCACTCTCGTTAAAGGCGAATCCAGTCCTTCCCGTCCGATGATTGCGCAACAGCTGTTCAGGTGAGACGTTTTGAATGAGCTATCCGTAGTACAGAGAAACTTAAAACCACTTCCAGGTTGTTTTCACAAAACGTGACCACTCATTGCGGTGATCTCTCATTGATTCAGTACACTTACTGTTCGGAATGCATTATTGTCTTCATGGTGCGTTCGGCTTAAGTGTAGCTATTGGTTAGTATTTTTCACGCAAAGATTGTTTACCAATTCATGCTCAGTAAGCCATGGGTTCTGATGACGGCACGATATTTGAATGGCCATGGATTTCGTGTTTCAGAATGAATCGGTAGGATGGTACGCGCTGGGTTCTATTCGGACAAATCACTGATTATGGTGACATGAGCACAACAGTTGAGCAGAAGCGAATTCGGTCAATCGATACTGAGCACTGGGGAGATCAACAACGATCTGATACTGTCTGAGATAAACAACGTGTCCTATTGGTGCAAGGTAAACAGTTTATGCCGGCATGCTGTGCATCAGGATGTATTCTCCGTTGAAGCCAGCCAAACCGCGCATTGGAAACAGCAACAAGTAGACTATTTGCCTGCTTTAACAATCTGGGAATAAGCCACGATGGATCCTAAGCCGCTATTGATAACTGGAGTAAATCAGCGATGGTCAGTGAATTCGCGTTCTAACTACTGAGCTATCTCGTCCTTGAAATGCAGTGATCCATTTTGAACGTGCAATCCATTATTAGGCGTCTCCTTCATTGAGCAGTTTATTTCCTAGCCCATCTCATTCAATTAATTTCGGTGACGAATTTTCCCTGCAATTCGCAGGCGAACTCCTGAGTGTTTCCTCTCGCTTACCTAATCTGACTTTGGAAGTATACCTCGCACTGTCTCAGGGAGTTTTGATAGTGGAATTCTGTCCGTGACCCCATTTGTTTTCAGCGTAGCCGAATCTTCAGTGTTCAGCCTTCAGGCCTGCATGTGCTTTTGTGTGAAATTTTGATTTTGGTTAACCCGAAAGTCGATTTTATTGAAGGAACAAATATTTCAGCGCCTTCTTCGTAATGACAGAAGAAAGACAGTACTCGGCTTGTACTCCATATCTAATGGCGTGTTCAAAAGGCTGTGAGATAAGTACATGCCATGTCACTATACCATCTGTGAAGCTCCGTAATGCACTCCGTTAATGAACAACCCAATTAACTGCTTTTTCCGAATATCATATCTCTCGATAGACAGGCAAGCCTCACTAACATAAGAATTAGCGTTGCTATCTTTTCAATCAGCTGAAGAGCTAGTTCCTTTTAGGTTGATAGGAAGCGACTACTTCCCAAGTTTTCTGATGCCCATGAAATTTTCTGTTTCACCCATCGACCCCATTGTAAAATCCATGGTTTAAAGTATCTCAGACTGAATATATCAACTGGGAACCTACTGGGTGTCGACAAAACTTTCAAGGTCATTAAAAGAGAGTCGTGAACACCTGGCACATATAGCGGAATCACCGATTAGTTAGTTCATCATTATCATCATCATTATCAGCTGTAACAACCGCGTACTTGTCGTACAGTGGTTGTAGCTGCTACAGTTTTGTTCACCGATATGTGAGGAGGTCGGGTAGTGTACGCGCTTTAGAGGCGGAGCTGATAAATTGTTGCATAAATACAGTTATGTCAATGGACTGTTAAGTGGGGGAATTGGGAAGGGAGCTATGCATTGAAGGCACCGGCTTGGATGCACGAACGTCACTGAGGGCGCGACTGAGCCATGTCTGACAATGTCTATAACCATTGATGTGTTAGCTTCATCGGTATACTGTAGATTTAAGTTGATAATTTTAAACAGAAGAATTGTTT
>NW_008752063.1:0-1001 GCF_000715545.1 Opisthorchis viverrini | reverse complement strand
TCCTATTGGTGCAAGGTAAACAGTTTATGCCGGCATGCTGTGCATCAGGATGTATTCTCCGTTGAAGCCAGCCAAACCGTGCATTGGAAACAGCAACAAGTAGACTATTTGCCTGCTTTAACAATCTGGGAATAAGCCACGATGGATCCTAAGCCGCTATTGATAACTGGAGTAAATCAGCGATGGTCAGTGAATTCGCGTTCTAACTACTGAGCTATCTCGTCCTTGAAATGCAGTGATCCATTTTGAACGTGCAATCCATTATTAGGCGTCTCCTTCATTGAGCAGTTTATTTCCTAGCCCATCTCATTCAATTAATTTCGGTGACGAATTTTCCCTGCAATTCGCAGGCAAACTCCTGAGTGTTTCCTCGCACTGTCTCGGAGTTTTGATAGTGGAATTCTGTCCGTGACCCCATTTGTTTTCAGCGTAGCTGAGTCTTCAGTGTTCAGCCTTCAGGCCTGCATGTGCTTTTGTATGAAATTTTGATTTTGGTTAACCCGAAAGTCGATTTTATTGAAGGAACAAATATTTCAGCGCCTTCTTCGTAATGACAGAAGAAAGACAGTACTCGGCTTGTACTCCATATCTAATGGCGTGTTCAAAAGGCTGTGAGATAAGTACATGCCATGTCACTATACCATGTGTAAAGCTCCGTAATGCACTCCAGTAATGAACAACCCAATTAACTGTCGTTTCCGAATATCATATCTCTCGATGGACAGGCAAACCTCACTAACATAAGAATTAGCGTTGCTATCTTTTCAATCAGCTGAAGAGCTAGTTCCTTTTAGGTTGATAGGAAGCGACTACTTCCCAAGTTTTCTGATGCCCATGAAATTTTCTGTTTCACCCATCGACCCCATTGTAAAATCCATGGTTTAAAGTATCTCAGACTGAATATATCAACTGGGAACCTACTGGGTGTTGGCAAAACTTTCAAGGTCACTAAAAGAGAGTCGTAAACACCTGGCACATATAGCGGAATCACCGATTAGTTA
>NW_008752062.1:425012-428860 GCF_000715545.1 Opisthorchis viverrini | reverse complement strand
CCATCATCAACAGTGCACTAATAACAGGCGGAAATTGAACGGATCAGTGCCATCTTTGAAGAATCGTTGGGCGTTTCAAGAAATATCGCTACAGATCGTGCTGGTAGTACATGACTGCTAAGCAGAAGATATACACAAAACCGCAACATGCCTAAAACTTCTGCCGCTGATGAGAAACCCTAAACTGTTTGAATTCTGTTAGTCAGTGTCCGACGGGGCGCAGAAACCAACACTGCGTGTGCGGAAATTACTCGTTCGGACTATCCACCTACACTGCAGCTCTCACTATCCAAATAATTGTATTAGGATAGCGTGTGACGTTCAAGATTTAGTCTCGATTGAGGAATAGGTGCCTCAGTGGTTAGAGCTCGAATTTACTGACTGGAAGGTCAGTGGTTCGACCCCGATCTCTACCTCTCGACTTCCCATATTCATGCTTGGATAACCTGGAATTATCTCAGCTCTCATACCTCCTCCGGGTGACTGCCAGCTAAGCACCGAAAGGGTATTACAGCTGAACGAATTTTTTTATTCTTAGTCTCTATCTGGCAACGATTTGGATGGTTGATTGCCGGCCTCCCTGGTTTTCTTGCTGTTTTGATATCATTCAGCATGTTACATGCATGCATGTATCCAATGTAGGACAGTGGAGTCGCCTACCCTCTGCTTGCTCACACAGGCTTCATCCTTCAGGCAGACGCATTCATATTCAAGACGACTCTTCNTGTGCTTGCATCTTGAATTCTCCTTTCTGCGACACATCAATGCCGAGCGAGCCCAGTGTGGGTGCAAGAGCAGCTTGTTGTCCTGCTTGCTTCAGAGTGCGAACATTGAACGCGGCCAGATAGAGTGGGTGTCGAGGCTTGAGGACCGATTTGGAGATTCCTGAAGATGTCGGCACCATGTGACGAGCAGATGCTGCACGCAAAACCGACGCATGACGAACGGAGTCATCAGTCCTAAGTGCTGGGCCTACAAGAAGAGAGTTATTAATGGGGTGGGGAGAGGGGGAAGAAAAAGTATGTGAAGGAGAAAGAAGGGAGGCATCAGCAGTAGCCTGTTTTCGCTTACCCGCCCTGCTGTATGCAGCAAGTAAGGCGACCCGGCTGATGGCACCACGCGACGGCCGATGTGGCATGAGTTTATTTGTGTATGTGCAATTCATGAGTTAGGATCGCGTTTGACGTTCAAAATTTAGTCTCGATTGGGGAATAGATGGCTCAGTGGTTAGAGCTCGAATTTACTGACCAGAAGGTCCGTGGTTTGACCCTGACCTCTACCTCTCGAATTCCCCTGTCCAGGCTTGGATAACCTGGAATTATCCCAGCTCTCATGCCTCCTCCGGGTGGCTGCCAGCTAAGCACCGAAAGGGTATTACAGCTGAATGAAACGTTTTATTCTTAGTCTCTATCTGGTAACGATTTGGATGGTTGATTGCCGGCATCCCTGGTTTTCTTGCTGTTTTGATATCAATCAGCATGTATCCAATGTGTAGGACAGTGTAGTGGCCTACCATCTGCTTGCTCACACAGGCTTCGTCCTTCAGGCAGACGCATTCATATTCAAGACGACTCTTCTAATCGTTTTCGAAAAAGCTTGGTGATAATCGGCAGATTTATTGTTGGGCAACGTTTTGCTTTTGACACAAAAGCTTCGTTCCGAGTTTGGTCGAGATTTAAGGCGAAAGGCGAACCAATCAGATACGTCAAGCTAAATCTCTGTTGGGTGTCGGCCGAGGGATTTCAGTGTGTTAGAGTGGTTGAACAAGTGTTGGGTCGGTGGGGAAACCTACGTGTGTGAGTCCAGTCTAAGGTCGAGTCCTTCTGGTTCGGTTCATTTGACGGTTCCTCTTGAAATTCGTTTGAGCCTTCTGTCAGTCTGTATCGATGAGCTAGTGCTAAGGGATACTGTTACCTTTGGTCGGTTGAGGTTTCCACCCCCACTCCCCGGTTTTTTCCAATGCTCCAAAAATCCTTTAGTTGACTGTCATGTAGAATGTTTTAAACAGGGTACGCATAGGACAGTTGTAGCCATCCATTCCAAACTGACACATCATTGGTTATATCAATGCTGTACATTGGAGATGTATACCCCTGTGCGACTGTGAAGGACGCACACAGACTATTGATTAATTCCCTCCAAAATTCGAAAGACCCACAGTTCATATCCCGTTTTTTACTTCAGCTAATCCGGGTCCACCGCCTGTGCACAAATCGTCTGCCTTTATCTTGGGGAGCATGATATACCGAGAGGAGCAGAAAAAGATCGTATTTTGAACAAAGTCTCATGGTCGCATTTACTGTGCACGAATTTGATACCCTCTTTCCCATCGTTCCTAGTTTTGGTGTAGTCGTGAGGTCAGTGGAACAAATAATCGGTGGGTGGGATGTGCAGCAAGGCGAGTAGACATAGGCTGTAAGACTGAGTCTCCTTCGGAAAGGGGAAGGCATTTAGCTTCAAATGAATACATCGTGCATGACCGATTTAAAACGATGCCCAACTTGAGTGGTATTTTCCACGGTGCACCTTATCTCTCTGGAGCAATGTCCCCGCGAATCGCAAATTTCCGATTGCCCAAAGCTTGGCCACAACTATCACTGTCACTAATGCTACCATTATTTTTGGTATAAAAACAACTATTCACTGGAGCAGTGACCGTGAACAAGAATTTTCCGGATGAGTGTGTTTTCGCTTTCCCGTTTACTGTTTGGATGGCAGTTTACACGACATTGCTCTTCCCAGGCTAAGAACTCCGTTGAATTTCACTCGGTCAAATATCAGTGCCGTGAGTCTGCCCAGTAGTTTGGACCCGCAGTTGCCAGAACCTTTGGAAACGGGCATCGTTGTTGGTCATGGAATGAGGGATTTCCAGAGCTTCCCAGTGAAGTGAGGCACTCGTGATTCCTGAGGTCCAACAGAGCCGTTGTACCTTAGTTAATGATCCCGGTAAATACTGAACGCTCGTTTGACACTTTCTGGGCGTCTGAAGCCCACACACATACTCAAACACAGCACAGCGCCCTGTGCCACTGTCTTCGGAAAATATAGATAACAATTAGTTAAAAGTGTCTAAACTTGCATTTATTTCGCGTATACATCTTCTAAAATCCATACTTGATTGACATCAATACGGTTCGTATATGGTTTCTGCTACAGGGCGATAGTGGAACTGGCTTCATCATGGACCGCCCATACAACAATTAAGTATACGGTGTTGTATCTTCTGGTAGGTACGCTAACAGACGGCCGGTAACACCACACGTTTCCTGAATAAAGTAGATCATTCAGGGTTCCGTGGCCAATCCATTCACGATACTGGACTCAAACAGACGGCTTGGCAAAATGTTCGCCGGTTGTTGATTACTCCTACGAATCACCAGTGGTCGGCAGTTGTTTTTTGTTTCTGTTTTGACTACTGATAGGTAGCGTGATTCATACCAGTTTATTATAATGCCGCTTCGTTTCAATTCTTCTGGTTCCCCGAGTTTTACTGCTACTCAAGGTCTGCTTATCCTCTAGCAACTGATGACGATCTTTGTTACCTGTCCGTCTTTGCTAGCAAGTTAGTTTCAGCTCTACGTATTCTCGAGCATTCGCTCTGATGGAAAAAAGGACCGACCGGGGGTCGAATCCGGAACTCCTCGGGTGGCAACGCACCATAAGGTTTGGAACTGAGCTCACTGCTGCTGTTTGCTTTCGTCACTGATCCAACCGCCAGGCCCCAACTTCTGCCAGTTGCTGGTGGCATCAAGATCTGAAGGAATAGTCGGTCTGGTCGGTGCATCGACGTGATTTAGAAGTACCTTTCAGGGCTTCTCATGTGTTTACCTGGTAATACTTTTGCGCAA
>NW_008752062.1:420604-424080 GCF_000715545.1 Opisthorchis viverrini | reverse complement strand
GTTGTACTATTTGTCCAAGATTCCATGTTCGCCGGTGCCATAACCGGTTGAGAGTTACTTCCTACTACCTGGAGCACAAACATCAACGCAGCAAATTTATTTTTGACAGGCTTCCCTTCAACCGGCGCCTGACAAATATGGGGCTCCGTCATCGGAGATTCGGCAGTTCGTCGCCGACCATTCAGGGAAGTTACTCACTTTCAAGGATGTGAATAACTATCGCTTCAAATGTCGACCCCCATTGTTACCTTTTATTCCTTTTATTCGGTTTCTTAGATGATATGTCATCCATCATAGCCAAGTTCCGAGATTGCGGTCGCGTAAGGCTGGTGGAATCGGAGGGTGGCACTTTTAGTCAACTGTGCTTCTCCCGAAGGCAGCAGATGGCACTCTTCAGATGTTTCCTGTACGTTGTAAATGTTGATGCTACACATGGGACCGACCGTCATGGTTAAATAAGTTCAGTTTCCCTGATGTTCACTGTTAAGGTACAAGCTTTATACATTCCTTGTGACGGATGGCATGGGCATCGGTCGACCCGTAATGTATGCCTGCATCGAAAGCCCTTTATCGAGGCCCAATTACAAGCATACGCTTTGTAGACCTTGTTTTTGAATCCCGTGATGACGAAGGATTCGTGTGATTGCTCACACAGTAACCTCGAAGGTAACGATAATGGGAATTATGAAGCACTATGTAAGTAAGCAAATAAAATTCCATTACATCGATATGGCTGAATGCTGTTCACGACGATTGATTGATTGCTCATTTTCCGTTTCGGAATCCTTCTCCAGTAGGGTTGATCAGGCCAATGATGGCACGACACTGCCATACTCAGTTTCATAACATACCCGCAACTGTTCAACCCCTCCTCCGAACCGAACCCCCTTGCTCACTCGTTTCATTGACCCCAACGGCCACCATGACATTCATTCCAACCTGTTGGACTACTCGTTCGAATTCAACTACCTCTGTGTCTCCATCCAACCTTACCCCTGCACCTGACTTCCCTACAACAGTGCAACCAGTGGGTCTGCTTGTTATCAGATTGCATGATATTTTTGAGACTTAACTTGCCATGTTCCCCCAATTCGAATTATACCATCTTCACCTCCACTTCTGCTCGTTTTGACTCCGGTCATTTACTCAACCACCCAAGTCCACTCATGGCCAGCAGTCGTTTTCAGTTTTGCTCATTTCAGCCGACTAAGTCTTTGGGTTAGTCGGACCTCAAGCCCGTTGTTCCCTACAAGTTGCGAAAGAAACCCGTTATTATTATTTCATCGAATAATTCTTACTGTGTATGACACTGTCCCCTCTTCGTGGAATCCCCAATACCCGCGAATCCTCCAGTCATGCCCCATTCTGACTGTAAACGCATGATCATGCCAGACGGTATGCCACCCACAAGTTGCGAATAAACATCATTATTAATATTATCTTCAGAAAATGAAAACTGGAGCAACTACCAATTACGGTTGTATCAGCGACGCTAATGAAATAAATGCAATTTGCCATTGGCGTTGTCATTAATTCAGGGCGAGCGCATTACCAACGTGTAGAGTTGTGAGTATCAAGCGCCATCGTTGGTCATTGTATTAGTTTGCCGTGCATAGGTAAGGCCTTATAATCAGCTCCGCGCATAGCAGTTACAATAAGTGGTCGAGGTGAGTGACAGCTCATAGTTGCGGGTAATAAAGGGAGTAGTCGAGAGCGTACGATGAAGAGTTGGAAGTCAATTGTGGGGAGTGTGCTATCAAATTGGGTTTGTCATCACTGCACTGACATACTTCGGTTTCTGGACAGACCCGCAACACACTCCATGTTTGACGTTGTTGGGCTGTGATGTTGTGCAATTTTGTGGGCAGCTGTACATTTGAAGTTGTATTATTTCTGACTGCAGTTTTGCAGGTTATGACCGCCGTTGATCGTTGGGTTAGTCTATTATGTGTTGCTTGGGCATTATGGTCAGCTACGAGCAATTGTACGGGCCTGGCAGTTATTACAGGTAGCCACTGTAGGTGACACCGACTGCTGTTGTGAGTATAATAGGCCGCCGTTTGCCGTTGTAACGCGGAGGCCTAATAATTAGAGCGGCATATAACCACTGACCTAGCGCTTATAAAAAGTTGGGCAACATTGTGTACAGTTATGAGTATGACGTTCGTCGTTAGATTACGTTAGTGTGCATAGCTGAGCATTTGTCTTCAGCAGTCTGTATAAACACTGGCCTGATATTTATAATTAGTAACAAAGACAAGCGACACCGCGTATGAGTATGACGGATTAGGCTGGATTCAGTTACCGCGCATAATCAACGCTGCACAAGGACGCGAACTCAACAGGTACGATAAATACTAATAAATACTAATCTAATACAGTTGTGAGTATAACAGGCCATCAGATTGGGCTATCATGCATAGTTGAGACCTTATTTTACCGATCCGCATACATGTTAGACTGATGTTTACTTTAGGTAACAACGATAAGCGGCATCGAGTATAGTTAAGGGTATGAAAGACCACCATTGGTCTTCAGGTTGTTACTGCGCATATATGCAGTCTCATAATCAGCGTTACACATGTACGCGGGCTTAGCAGTTACAACAAGTATTTCAGCTGAATGAAAAAGAGTAAAGATACGAGCACGAGGGGCCGTCGTTGGTCACTGGATTGGGCTGCCGCGCATNGAGGTTACTGTGTGAGCAATCACACGAATCCTTCGTCATCACGGGATTCAAAAACAAGGTCTACAAAGCGTATGCTTGTAATTGGGCCTCGATAAAGGGCTTTCGATGCAGGCATACATACGGGTCGAGCCCATGCCATTCGTCACAAGGAATATATGAAGCTTGTACCTTAACAGTGAACGTCAGGAACCTGAATTTATTTATCCAAGACGGTCGGTCCCGTGTGTAGCACCAACTTTTAAAACGTACAGGAAACATCTGAAGAGTGTTATCTGCTGCCTTCGGAAGAAGCACAGTTGACTAAAAGTGCCACCCTCCAATTCCACCAGCAGTATGCGACCGCATTCTCGGAACTTGGCTATGATGGATGACATATCATCTAAGAAACCGAATAAAAGGAATAAAAGGTAACAATGGGGGTCGACATTTGAAGCGATAGTTATTCACATCCTTGAAAGTGAGTAACTTCCCTGAATGGTCGGCGACGAACTGCCGAATCTCCGATGACGGAGCCCCATATTTGTCAGGCGCCGGTTGAAGGGAAGCCTGTCAAAAATAAATTTGCTGCGTTGATGTTTGTGCTCCAGGTAGTAGGAAGTAACTCTCAACCGGTTATGGCACCGGCGAACATGGAATCTTGGACAAATAGTACAACGTGTGCTACCGCGTACACAGGAATAGCCATAAACTTACTAGGTGCGACGAATCCCAGGGCCATGACTTCGTCTGCAGGGACGTCGGCTGCAACGGTAGAAGGCTTTTTCAAACAAAAGTCGAAAATTGCTGC
>NW_008752062.1:412306-418432 GCF_000715545.1 Opisthorchis viverrini | reverse complement strand
TGTAAGGAAACACCACAAAATGAAAGTAGATTGGAGTGATTTTTGATTCAGGCATATATGCGACAAAATGCAATATTTTTGGGTAAATATTTTTATTTTACTCACAATCATTTTGTTGGAAAAGGCATTTGTGAACAAGTACTACCAGGTAGACACCTAAAAAGCCCTGCAAGGTACTTCTAAATCACGTCGATGCACCGACCATACTGACTATTCCTCCAGATCTTGATACCACCAGCAACTGGCAGAAGTTGGAGCCTGGCGGTTGGATCAGTGACGAAAGCAAACAGCAGCAGTGAGCTCAGTTCCAAACCTTATGGTGCGTTTTCACCCGAGGGTTTCGATTTCGACCCCCGGCCGGTCCTTTTCTCCATCAGAGCGAACGCTCGAGAATACGTAGAGCTGAAACTAACTTGCTAGCAAAGACGGACAGGCAACAAATATCGCCATCAGTTGCTAGAGGATAAGCAGACCTTGAGTAGCAGTAAAACTCGGGGAACCAGAAGAATTGAAACGAAGCGGCATTATAATAAACTGGTGTGAATCACGCTACATATCGGTAGCCAAAACGGAAACAAAAACAGCTGCCGATCACTGGTGATTCGTAGGAGTAATCAACAACCGGCGAACATTTTGCCAAGCCGTCTGTTTGAGTCCAGTATCGTGAATGGATTGGCCACGGAACCCTGAATGATCTACTTTATTCAGGAAACGTGTGGTGTTACCGGCCGTCTGTTAGCGTACCTACCAGAAGATACAACACCGTATACTTAATTGTTGTAGGGGCGGTCCATGATGAAGCCAGTTCCACTATCGCCCTGTAGCAGGAACCATATACGAACCGTACTGCTATCAGTCATATATGGATTTTAGAAGATGAATACGTGAAAGAAATGCAAGTTTAGACACTTTTAACTAATTATCATCCATATTTTCCGAAGACAGTGGCACAAGGCGAAGCGCTGAGTTTGAGTATGCGTGTGTGGGCTTCAGACACCCAGAAAGTGTCAAACGAGCGTTCAGTATTTACCGGGATCAGTCACTTTGATAAGGTACAACCGATGCAGAAAGTCAGATTCGAACCAGAAGGACTAGACCTTAGACTGGCCTCAAACACGTAAGTTTCCCCACCGACCCAACACTTGTTCAACCACTCTAACACACTAAAATCCCTCGGCCGACACCCAACAGAGATTTTGCTTGACTTATCTGGTTGGTTCGCCTTTCGCCTTAAATCTCGACCAACCTCGGAACAAAGCTTTTGTGTCAAAAGCGAAACGTTGCCCAGCAATAAATCTATTGATTATCACCAAGCTTTTTCGAAAACGATTAGAAGAGTCGTCTTGAATATGAATGCGTCTGCCTGAAGGATGAAGCCTGTGTGAGCAAGCAGAGGGTAGGCGACTCCACTGTCCTACATTGGATACATGCATGCATGTAACATGCTGAATGATATCAAAACAGCAAGAAAACCAGGGAGGCCGGCAATCAACCATCCAAATCGTTGCCAGATAGAGACTAAGAATAAAAAAATTCGTTCAGCTGTAATACCCTTTCGGTGCTTAGCTGGCAGTCAACCGGAGGAGGTATGAGAGCTGAGATAATTCCAGGTTATCCAAGCATGAATATGGGAAGTCGAGAGGTAGAGATCGGGGTCGAACCACTGACCTTCCAGTCAGTAAATTCGAGCTCTAACCACTGAGGCACCTATTCCTCAATCGAGACTAAATCTTGAACGTCACACGCTATCTTAATACAATTATTTGGATAGTGAGAGCTGCAGTGTAGGTGGATAGTCCGAACGAGTAATTTCCGCACACGCAGTGTTGGTTTCTGCGCCCCGTCGGACACTGACTAACAGAATTCAAGCAGTTTAGGGTTTCTCATCAGCGGCAGAAGTTTTAGGCATGTTGCGGTTTTGTGTATATCTTCTGCTTAGCAGTCATGTACTACCAGCACGATCTGTAGCGATATTTCTTGAAACGCCCAACGATTCTTCAAAGATGGCACTGATCCGTTCAATTTCCGCCTGTTATTAGTGCACTGTTGATGATGGCCATAATACACTCCAGAAGGTATATGCACTAACAAAAGTTTTTAGTATAGTTGACAATGGTGGGATGCCACACGAATAAAAATAAATGAAATGCAAAGTAGGAGCAAGTCAAAAGAGGAGCTTATCTTCGGCGAGAGTATCTTGGTGAAAGTCCGGACGGTGGTAATGTGTTTTCTCCGCAGTGCGACTGCTACACGTGTTCCATAATTGTCTGTGGACTTGTGGAGAGTGATTGACTTCCTGCTCCCTGCGCACGCGCGAGTCTGTGTGTGCTGATTGTGTTCGGTTTCCCTATATGTACGTTCGTTTGCGTGTATGTGGGCGCGTCAGCACATGAGTAGTTGCCACGCTCAGGAGACGTTACGTTCGATGTCCGATGAGTCACCTCAATATGACGTGTTTGTGAGTACAAAAAAAGACAAGTCTCGTGACCCAGTGAGCGACCGTGAGCTGAGCAGTCAACTGAAGGGATAGGCTGCATATCTAAACCTTACGCCGAAATCTACACACCTGCTGAGGAACTGAATGCTGACGCGTTTCACTCTGCAGCTAAAAGTTGTAAAATCCACCTAGTCTGATTTCGCTTTTGGTATGGTGCTGTTTACATCACCGATTTTGAAACATCTGGTAACAAACGGTTTATAGGCTGGGCGAACAGACCACCAGCAACCTCATTCCAGCCGATGGTGCTGCTTGGAACAAAAACACCGACCAGGAAACCAGATTACATCCGAAAATTCCCTTCAAACGATATTTCGTTTCAAGCAGGCTTCAAAGTTTGGTTGGATAAGAGAGGTGTAACTACATCGATGTTTTTTTGCGGACAATGGGAGCATCTCGATGAGAAGTCGCGTGATAGTGTTCATACGAATGTTAACATATTTGAGCCGCTTTCGGCGGACCTCCGCACTGCACCCAGTCGAATTCATCAGGCTGCGCAGAAATCGTTTGTGTTATCCCAGTCAAGATCTCACATGGTGAAAATTGCTCAGTCAGGTCGCACACAGAAATTCCATGAATGTGAAATGGATCCACGAGTGTGTAGGTACTCGTTCTGTAACAACATTCGAGTAATTCGACCTCATAACTAAGCGTGCTCGTGAGAAGCAATGCACCATCAAAAACGAACACCATTCATGAGACGCAGAGGATCGTTGCCATGGTTTACGGACTGACATCTCATGCTTGAGCAAAACACATGCAATGATGGCTAATATTGGACAGTACATGGTTGAGGCTCGTTAGGCTGGAGGCACGGTTGGAGATTTATCTTATATACTACTGAGACCATTTTACCAAAAACCAAAACGCCCCATTAAACTGATGGCAGCTACACGAGTTTGGCACCCAACGTTATTTGATCGGTAGACGATGAAAACGTATTTAAAAGTTTGCTTTCCAAGATAAATTTACACTGGTGTCAATCCATCGACGGCTACTCATGTAACTCCATTCTGTCCGAATGCTGAAAGACTCGATCGATTTTATGGATACGAGTGTCACGGTGGATACTACTGACTGGCTGTGCAAAATACCATGGTGAATCTTGTGACTAGGTAAACGGGACACGACACATTGTTGGGCGGGACATGTAAAAGATTTTGGGAAAACGATTTTGGGGGTGGGTAAACTTGGCATCGGCGATGTTGTTTTTCGTTTCGAAAAAGCACGCTCACTTTCGGTGGAGCAGTTGAGACGCCCAACAAATGCGAGGCTTGGTGTTCAAGGCTGTTCCCCTTCCGTCTATGGAGGGAAGGGTTACCTGGTCGGCTTTGATTTTTCACATCACCCAGGTAATTGACTGAAATGAAATTGTACGGACGGATAGCCGGTCATACGTTAAGATCAACCATCACTGTTTAGTCCGTTCTTAGCGCATGTGATCAGTTATGTACAGTGAATTTCTGAGCGTACACCTCGAGACAATCTAATCAGACCGACTTCGAGAACCAACAACCACGGTATGATATGGTGACAAGTTCTGCAGGCAGACGGAAATCGAGGAACGAAGCACGTGTTTAGAAACGAAAAATCCAGGATGTCGTGATATCCGGGACGACATAGGTTCTCCAACCGCCTCCAAGACCGCTAGTGAAGCAGAAATGAGGCCACGAGTCCAAGTGGGCCATCAATTCAGGCGACGAAGGAAAGTACGTCGCGAATGGTCACTCGAAGTTCAACCCTGAATAAAAAGCCGTCAGGTTTGATGGATAAACTCACATCTCATCCGGTAAGGGCCCCCTATGTCCCAGATACTCTCCAGAGGGGAAACGTAAGCAGGAATGTTCTTTCATTTTAGTAGTTTCTGTCCATGGACGGTTCTGCAGTCTACTTTCTTAGAATCGTAACATTTATCTTGTGATAATCCGGGAAAGGCAACCAGCACGTTTCGTGAATTTGGGAGACATGCACAGAAACATCGGACAGGTCATGTGATTCCACTTATTTTGCACCTTTAAGCGTCCAGCTGACAGCCTTAATTGTTGATTAGTAAACTTTACCTATTGGACACAACACTGTTAGTCCGACGCGGTTTTTGTGAGGTAAGCTCACGGACTATTTGAGAGGTGTTCTGGCTAAACCAAAGGAGGAACGCTTTGGGTTCAGTGATCAACAGCTTGACAGCGTGGGTCATTCATAGAGTCTCTAGGTCTTGGCAACCAACCTCCGGCGCTGCAGATTTAAAGCGTTCGCTTCACTCAATTAGGCAAACTCGGAGAGACAACCAGAGTGTCAGGAAGCGAATATATTTCTTTTGCTCAAAGGAGCGCGTTGTACAAGAATAAAATCATTGAACAAATTACTCAACAGATCATCATGAAGAGAGAAATTATCAACTATTCCGCTGATTCAGTTAAAAAAACTGGTCACGTCTTGGAACCAGTGTTCCTGGGGATTGATCACACCCAAGGTGTCTTCCAGATGAGGACAGCAAATCGTCCCAAACAGAAGTGGAACATATATCCCGGACAGTAGCTAAACCAAGCCAGTTGTTGGTTAATCGAAACCACAATGTGCCAGGTCCGACCATAACGCTGTTCCAAGTACTGTCTAAGCTTCTGGGCTGATTCGTCCAGGAGTTGCGCATCCACATTCGTTGCACGCCCTGCTTCACGAAGGTCATCTAAGAACATTTGCAAGATTTTCACTTTGATTTCCTGGTCTATATCATCGTGAACAATTTCCAAGTCCGAAGGAGTCAAAGCTTCGATTAGTTCCAGTGTTCGCCTTCTTCGAAATTCACGCCTGGTTGCAGAAGAGCAAAGGTACATGATCTCACATTCAGCTGGTGGTTCTAGACCTAGATTTATCATTAGGATTGGTGTATTTGTGAACGAAATCAGACTGTGAACAAGGGCAATTAGTGAAAAATATGCCGTGAGGCTCTAAGAAATGGAATCTAGGTTGACAGAGTGTTTGCGCACAACAGTCGTGGGTGTAGGCAATTCGAAGCCTCACGATCTCTTGACTAACAGCAAAGTTTTAGATCAACCGGGTCCAAGGAACTGAGCTGCATAAGAAGTAGCAATAAACCCCGCTCACAGTGTATAGACGAAACACAATGCCAAACAAATATGACGAGGTCTGGGGCAGCATATTCAGTTGAAAACATAATATATGCGCAAAAAAGTGAATTTCAAATTAGCACACCACAAGCACCTGATCTCGCGCCTATAAATCTAATCTATCTATCTATCTATGTATGTATGTATGTATGTATGTATGTATGTATGTATGTATGTATGTATGTATGTATGTATGTATGTATGTATGTATGTATGTATGTATGTATGTATGTATGTATGTATGTATGTATGTATGTATGTATGTATGTATGTATGTATGTATGTATGTATGTATGTATGTATGTATGTATGTATGTATGTATGTATGTATGTATGTATGTATGTATGTATGTATGTATGTATGTATGTATGTATGTATGTATGTATGTATGTATGTATGTATGTATGTATGTATGTATGTATGTATGTATGTATGTATGTATGTATGTATGTATGTATGTATGTATGTATGTATGTATGTATGTATGTATGTATGTATGTATG
>NW_008752062.1:393200-411132 GCF_000715545.1 Opisthorchis viverrini | reverse complement strand
TTAGCTTGGGCAAACTTCAAAGGTTTGAAGGAAAATCGGTTTCACTCATGGAATGGATTTCGCGACATAAAATGATGTAGCTGAATAGCCCAACCTTTTTCTGACCCTCACATCCAGGTATCCGAATCATGTGCCAGTGCCGCGCAAAACCTACACTTCAGTCCGCGGATCTCAGATCTCTTGCATTTCGTGGTGACAGTCTCAATGCATCCTCATTAATATCCAGCATCGAGGAGTAACCTTCTATCGCAGTATACCTCAAAGAAATTGCATCAATTCCATCGGTCATTTCTTCAAGGCCACATGTGTTCCCATAGTTTACACGGCGCCATGGCCAGTAGCATTCTGCCACATTTGATATATACTATTTGAAGTTTGTCAGTAGGTGAGATTATTCCAGAAAGTCCTACCACTCACCTGGTCAATTCGAAATCCATTTTCATAGATTAAATTAGAATACCGCGACTATTTATGACCAGGGAATGTGTAATGTGGATAGATTGGGTATATTTTAGACAGTAATCGCTGTCTGCAACCACAAACTGTTGTTTGGGATGTTGGTTAGGCACTGTTTATTCATTTGTATTGGGCTTTGTCGTTAAGTTAAATTGCATGGCGTTACAGTGCATTGGATTGCTGGCAATGTGTTGGATGCATTCGTTGATCGTTGACCAAATGGTCGTTGATCTGTTTGCTAAGCTTTATAATTTTCACCACTGGGTGTGGTATCACCCGGGGCACGGAGTGATGATGTCTCCTCGAATGGTGACCGAATGGTTGCAAATCGATTAGGAACCTCGGAAAACAGGTCAGCAATTGTTTGATGAGCTACCATTGCATTCCACTCTATTGTACTGTCACTGCGAATGTGAATACCTGATGAACTCGCCTCCGGGGTGTAAATCCTGCAAGGGCGTGATATTGTTGCATAGACTTTTGTGTAGCTATACGTTCACATTTCAAACAAGTCTTCTGAGTGAAAAAAACTGCAGGTGCCATTCACACACACACACACACCATCACACCACTGTGTGGTTGAAAACATCCTCAGATAGAAACTTCAGTAGACTTCTCCTGGAAATCAGAATTCGCTTCCGACCTACTAAATCAAACACGTGGTTATTGGGCGTTTGTCGAGAAAGATTGCACTTCTTCAATGATTTGAACAATAAACTAATGTTTCTAAACAACCTGTGCAAAGTCATATGATCACCACACTGGCAAAGGAGCTAGATATCTAGAAGTAAGCTAATTAAGACAAATGCAACGTAAAGTTCGAGCGCCAGTTAGTTTTTAACCCACCCTCCACAACACAAACGCGTCCGTGTGTTTAACTTTTTCTTCAAGTGAACGAGAACCTTATACAGCCTTCGCGAAAACCCTCACTCGTGGTGCCACTTATGTCCAGATCCAACTACTTGTACTGTCTGGCACCATATGTAACCATAAAGGATATTTCTTCCCGTAAGTGAAACTAATCCGTGCTAGAAGCATTGTACAGCTGCTTTATCTTCATTTGGGAGCCAGCAGAAGGGCGTATCTGTCGAGACTCATGAAGTTTCCAACCCGTGACTTCATGACTTGAGGGTTAGACACTTAACCGTTTGGTTACAGCAGTTTAGACTCAAACAGGATATATCGCCAATCATCTTTCAATCACAGAATCCACATCACATAGTCACACGTGGAGCCGTTCGAGGATCCAGTACAAGTCAATCACAATCATAGCCGAAAGTTTAAATGTTCAAACTACTAGCCGGAAGGTCGCTGGTTCGAGACTCTCCACTGGATTTTCGCGACATGCGCACTGCGGACGGGTCCCAATAAGGATGGAACAGCTGTAAACTGCTTCTCGGTTTTCCGGCGCGCACTGATTTTACCTAAGAGATAAAACTATTAAACCTCAGTTCAACTTGGTGAAGAGATTACTGTAGGCGGTACTTTACTCGTCCTCATATTGAAAGTTTCTGTGTTAAAATTGTGCGGGAACTCTCTGAGATGCGCATTAACTTGCCACAACTTGGATTGAAGACCTACAGCCGTATGCTCAAATCTTGCTGGTTGTATTAACGTTTAGAACAAAAGAGAAACTCACGCCTGTTTTGGAATCAGTCCGAGGGTCTTGCAGAATTGATCAAGTGTAATCTGTCCGGTATTGTCAGTGTCAAATACGCGGAGAAATGTCTAAAATGCCAGAAAAATAACAAGTTTGATTTGCGGGGTGGAAACGTTGGTCATTGTGACGGACGTTCTGACCGACGTTTGGATATTCAAAGTGATGAGACTCCTGAGGTTTGGAATCACTGAATCAGATTCGGTGGGATATAGGAGATGCTATCTCTCCAAATAGAGGACATCACCGGAAGAAGCATTGCGTCTCTTCAAAGTGGGTGACCCCTCCTTTGGCAACAAGGAGCATATCCATGTCCGATTATTCTGCAAACGAAGGCCAGCTAACCGTCTTCGGGCTTTCAGCCGATTTGTTCTCCTGCCATAAAAGGTAACTTCTACCGAGTTTTAGATGCTGCTCCGAAGGAAAGCAAACGGTAACTTTGCTCGTAGTTTCGCTATAGTTGTGTTTCACTTGCAAAAGTCTCTCCCCAGTGAAATCGACACACCTTCAAATTATTAGTTATGTTCAAACTGGAAACTATTGTTGCCAAGCGACGAAACCCCGCCAAACGACACACCAGTCGGATGACAGAGCACGCTTGAACGCGGTTGGCAGTCAGTCGAGTGTCATCTCCCGTCACAAGCTAACTTATTTCCCAGGTTAGATTTATACACCATTTTTGACAACACTGGATTTATTGACCTCCCTGGGAAAACAAAATTGCTTTAACGTTAAAAATACATGCACATAATAGGTTTATTTCAGTCTGGTCTCACTTTAATAGCCACGCGATTTCTGCTGCCACGTGACACATTAGAATCCATAATTGAAATGCGAATCTCCTAGGTTGATCAATTTTCACACGCTGAAATATGTTCACGCCGTAGGGCCAATGAGAAAGCCTTTGGAGGGAAAGTCTAATGCTAATTGAGTAACAACGCGTAACGAGGCTGTCAAAGCGATTAGTTCATCGGACCAGCCAGACAGGCATTCGAAAAGAAATCAGTTTCAACATGAACGGAGTTGTCTCCCCGACGACAATAGTTTTCGTTGTCTTTTTGAGTATGCCATATCCCAGTAGGGCGTCTTACCACTTACTGGTGCATTAGATTGCAGTGTGCGTGTATTTATTGATCTCGACATGCTCTAACTGCTAAGCTGCTGAAGGGGCCCTCGTAGGAATTACTCGATTCCCGAATTCTTGTTCGGAAAAGCCTGCAACTAATGCTACCCGTTTGCTTCTTTGCGGTGGTCTGTTCGCATGGATGTAGCATTACGACACTCATCCCTGCCATGATGGATACAAATGTGCCATGTTTCCTTCACGAGGGCCCGGGGTCTTCTCGGTCCCAATTCGTTCATCTGTAACACCCTTCCGGTACCTAGCTGCCATGCCACCCGGAGGAAACACGAGGGCTGGGATATTGCCAGGTTATCCAAGCCTAGACAGGGGAAGTCGAGAGGCAGAGGTCGGGTTTGAACCACGGACCTTCCGGTCAGTAAACTCGCGCTTGGGCCATCTCGCCCCAGTTCATCGATCCCTCGTGCAGTGAGTGTAATAAACGAAGCGGTTACTTGCTCCTGGACCGCAACGGTTTGCCTGCTGTTACGTATAATCCGGATCGAATCACCGTCTTTTCATATACCTATTGGTTTTTGCATGCATCATATTATCTCTTGGGTTGTTGATGCGTTTTCCTATACCGATTCAAGATGGCCTTCCACAGGATCCCCCTTGCGGCTCGGAATTTGCTTAGAGGATACTTCTTCTGAATGCATATCGAGCACAGTTCTCACTTCAATCCTCAAGGAACAGAGCAAATGGTGATACCTGGGTAGAGAAGTTCTCTGTCACGAGTTTTCTCAAGCGCACATCTGGCAGCCGCTCATGTCAGTCAGACCGTTAACCGGTGTTTTTAATTCACGCTTAAATCTCTTTTTTTGTTCTGTTGGTTTGAGGACGATACAAATCTGGCAGGTTCCTAAGTTGTAGTAAAATTCCGTAAAGCCGTCCAACCTGAAGACATCGGCCCTTGTGGGTGATGAATTTCTCAGGTATGTCCAACCGCACGAGTACATTTTTCTTGTTTCTGCATTTTGATCCGTAGTCACGATTGTCTCGAGCTTTTCGTCACTGGGTTAAACCCATCCATCTCCCTTACTCGTGCCTAGCAGCCAGTTTGAATTGAATGTATCAGTCATACTCAACTCTTTGGTTCTTTGTACACTTGAGAATGCAGAGGAATACGCAACAACCTCTCAGCATTCCAGAATACACACCTCAGAAAATAATATAACGCCATCACGATCAATTTGGTCTTGGTTAACTGGAGCAGTCATTGTCGTTGCTTCACTGGCATATATGCAAACATTTTCGGGCTCCAACCCGTTCTGGGCATTCATCTCTGTCAGGAATCGACTCATGGCGCACAGAGAGACCAATTGTGGTCAATTAGAACGAGGAAAAGTGATGCAGGGTGGGCAGAGTGACGTGATAGCACACCCCTGGAAGTCCATGTAGCTCACGTGACGTTGCTTTTCATTTCTGTTCGGTACAGCTTCGATTTGTTTGGCCGCTGGACACCGTCACCCCAGTGTCCAGGAATAAAAACAAAGCCAATCGGCTTTTGAAAAGTACATGGATATTTCCCGAAACAAAATCAAATCGTTATGGGTTATCCGTGAGTAAGGAGGATTATTATTTTAGCGGACACGTGACTAAAAGTCGAGTTCAGGGGGTGAGCGATCGTCCTGTTGAGGAGATTTTGATATGTATGGGGAGATTTGGGATTTTGAACGCCATTTCTTGTTGTAACTGGAGCCCTTCTATGCCTTTATTTAGTAGTGTCCACTTCGAACCGGTAACTCCCCACCCGGTTACTAGATGAGGGCTCAGCATTGTGACTAATTCTTAATTAGATAGGATATTACGCAACTTTTCCTTCCAGTCACACAGACCATATGATTTGGTCACGTACAGAACAATGATGAATAAGCGACGCTCTATGCTGCGATTTAGTCACACTACTGATTTGCTTCTTGTCACCGGGTAACTAAGTATTCAAACTACTGTTCCGGAGATCGTGGATTCAAGACTCTCTGCTGACATTCCGCGAAATGTCTACTGCTGATGATTCCCAATAGGGAAGAGCTTTTTGGCCAATCAACATAGACTGGATTCACTAACAGGATGAAATATCGATTGAAAATATAGAATAGACAAAGGAAGTTTGTGCTGCACTAGAACTCGAGTAGCATGTAGACGGATTGGAAAGATATGATGACAACGATGTCATTGAGTTTCCGAGACGAATCCCATGGTATAATAAAACGGCATAAGAGGACGGGAAACTAGCGGATTTCGGAGTTGAGAAGAGACTAGGAAAACTGACTTTAACACCCTTCCGGTGACCGAAGGTGTAAACTAAGACGGTTGACTTTTGCGAGAGACTCACCTGGAACTCAGCTGAATCTCTCGTTTGTGATGTTCCCAGGCAACTGAATGTGCTACACTAGGCTGCCTCGTGCTTCCGTAGCTACGATATTCGAGATATCGCGATACACGTATATTCTTAATGCACCAGTCATAAGGTTGCTGAGTGAGAGAGATTAGGCTGGGTTCCAGGTGAGTCTCTCGAAAAACCAAATTTGTTTGCAAATGAGTATAGTTCGCTAACTTCGTGCAATTTGGTTGCAAATAGAACATAGGGTTGACGGAAAGTCGGGGACTGCGCCTACGTGATGAGTCCCAAGAAGGACGAAACCGGTTGTGGGCTGTCGACGAATTTTCAGCAACCTTATGAGTAGTGCATTACGAATATACGTGTATCGCGATATATCGAGACACGAGACGGCCTGATGAAGTTGTCTGAAAATATCACAAACGACAGATTCGGCTGGGTTCCAGGTGAGTCTCTCGAAAAACCAAATTAGTTTGCAAATAAGTGTATTTCGCTAAGACGGTTGACATTCTGTCACGTGCGTCCTCACGAAGGTGGAGCCGCAGATGTCTCACTGTTTTATCTACGTGCGTGCTTCCACAAGTACGTTTCAGTGTAACTGCAAACTTGAACCAGTTTTTTTTCACAAACTACGAAGTTAAGGGCTGCACTTCTGCCACACAGAATGCATCACACACTTCAAAACTTAGATGGCCATTTTATAGGGTCTATGACCGACAACAATTGCTGAACTTTGAGATTCGTTCACTTTGTACTTGAATGGTATACTAACGTTGGCAGCACAGCACATTCTTGCTTTCTACATATTCAGTTCGTTTGCTTTCCGAAGGACATTGGTTGCGGTTTGTTCGTGCATCCGGACGGATGGAGAGAACTGCATTGATCGTTGTTCAGGACAAACGTCTTCAAATTTCTGTCTTAGATTTCGGATACTCATTTGAAGATTCTTGCACAAGGCAACTAGTTCATAGCTGTGTGTCCACTAGCAAGGCAAGGGCACCTTGTTACTCTCTGAATAGGTTGGAACCAGGGAAATACCTTTGATAAAGAAACGGATCACTTCGTGACCAGGATGAAATGATCCGCCTGTTTCAAGTATTCCCTTTTGGGATTACCGTGTTTTCCGCTACATTTGAAGACATTAGGACAGGGAATTGCTCCACAAAAAGGGCATCACAGAGCGTCTTCGGAAAAGTGCTTGCTGCAATTAGCTATCTAGATCAGGACGTTTGAAAGGCGAACTAGTAAACACTACGATTTTTCGTTTGGTTGGACGTCAATTCTGGTCTTCAAATTGGTCCGAATTACGGTAGTTCTCCGCTATCTGAACAACGCTCTGAGTTACATGCGAGAAGCCGGGGGGCATTGAGAAAGACCGGAATAAAAATTTTTTCGAGCTGCTCCTCAGATTGAACAACCCTTTAAAACAAACTTCCGTTAAAGTCTGATTCTGTGCTCTTTCGATCCTGCTAAAACTCCTACCATACGCGACCAAAACAAAAACTGGTTCAGAGTCCAAAAAGTTGACAACTTTGAGTTTGAGCAACCTCAATGGAACCTCGGAAACATTGCAAATAGCATCATATGCAAATCGGCGCTTTGAGTTACTTTGGTGACCACTGAGATATTGATGAGACATGTTTCGACATGCTCGTTCGACGGTCATTCTGATGCGTTCCAATGAAGTAAGCTTTGCTGGAACGAACTTTTCCTATGCACAGAGAATGCTTTCAAATGGCATCATTAGGTCATTTTACTTTTGTAAAAAGTCACTTCTCAAAACTGATTTCTTTCACCTGTAATTTGAACGCTTTGAACACCGGATAACTTAGTTTTTTTCGGAAGTATCCTTTCTTTGGAGACGCTCAATTGGTAGTTAGCGTCCTTAAAAGCCACGTTCTCAATTTTTCTAAAAGGTGACTAGAGTCAAAATGACGATGTGGTTGTTGATGACAGTTTAGAACCCAGATACGACCATCGATGTTACAGGGACCAGAAAATATCGGAAATTTATGTCACACATATGTGCCAGTACTAGGCAGAGATATCTGACAGTAAACCAAATAAATTGACGCCACTAACTCACCTCGGGAAACCCCTCTTCAATGTNACTCAACTGAATCTCTCGTTTATGATATTCCGTTGAGTCGGTAGTTTTGCGCTTTCTGAACAACGTTCGGAGAAGCCTGGAGGCACTGAGAAAGGCCGGAAAAACTTTCCGAGCTCCTCAGATTGAACAACCCTTTAAAAAAACTTCCGTTTAAGTCCGATTCAGAGCTCATTCGATCCTACTGGAATTTCAACTATACGCGACCAAAACCAAAACTGGTTCAGAGTGAGCAACCTCACTGGTACCTCGGAAACATAGGGGATACCTTCATATGTGAATCGGCGCTCTCGGTTACTTTGGCAGCCACTGAGCTATTGATGAGACGTTTCGACGTATTCGTTCGGCGGTCATTCTGATGCGTGCCCCATGAAGTTAGCTTTGCTGGAACACACTTTTCCTATGCATAGAGAATGCTTTCAAATGGCATCATTAGGTCATTTTACTTTCGTAAAAAGTCACTTTTCAAAACTCACTCCTTTCACCTGTAATTTGAACACCGGACAACTCAGTTTTTTTCGGAGACACTCAATTGGTAGTTGGCATCCTTAAAAGCCACGTCCTTAATTTTTCTAGAAGGCGATTAGAGCCAAAATGGCGAGGTGGTTGTTGATGACAGTTTAGCACCCTGAAACGACCATTGATGTTACAGGGACCAGAAAATATCGGAANTGCACAAGGCAACTAGTTCATAGCTGTGTGTCCACTAGCAAGGCAAGGGCACCTTGTTACTCTCTGAATAGGTTGGAACCAGGGAAATACCTTTGATAAAGAAACGGATCACTTCGTGACCAGGATGAAATGATCCGCCTGTTTCAAGTATTCCCTTTTGGGATTACCGTGTTTTCCGCTACATTTGAAGACATTAGTACAGGGAATGGCTCCACAAAAAGGGCATCACAGAGCGTCTTCGGAAAAGTGCTTGCTGCAATTAGCTATCTAGATCAGGACGTTTGAAAGGCGAACTAGTAAACACTACGATTTTTCGTTTGGTTGGACGTCAATTCTGGTCTTCAAATTGGTCCGAATTACGGTAGTTCTCCGCTATCTGAACAACGCTCTGAGTTACATGCGAGAAGCCGGGGGGCATTGAGAAAGACCGGAATAAAAATTTTTTCGAGCTGCTCCTCAGATTGAACAACCCTTTAAAACAAACTTCCGTTAAAGTCTGATTCTGTGCTCTTTCGATCCTGCTAAAACTCCTACCATACGCGACCAAAACAAAAACTGGTTCAGAGTCCAAAAAGTTGACAACTTTGAGTTTGAGCAACCTCAATGGAACCTCGGAAACATTGCAAATAGCATCATATGCAAATCGGCGCTTTGAGTTACTTTGGTGACCACTGAGATATTGATGAGACATGTTTCGACATGCTCGTTCGACGGTCATTCTGATGCGTTCCAATGAAGTAAGCTTTGCTGGAACGAACTTTTCCTATGCACAGAGAATGCTTTCAAATGGCATCATTAGGTCATTTTACTTTTGTAAAAAGTCACTTCTCAAAACTGATTTCTTTCACCTGTAATTTGAACGCTTTGAACACCGGATAACTTAGTTTTTTTCGGAAGTATCCTTTCTTTGGAGACGCTCAATTGGTAGTTAGCGTCCTTAAAAGCCACGTTCTCAATTTTTCTAAAAGGTGACTAGAGTCAAAATGACGATGTGGTTGTTGATGACAGTTTAGAACCCAGATACGACCATTGATGTTACAGGGACCAGAAAATATCGGAAATTTATGTCACACATATGTGCCAGTACTAGGCAGAGATATCTGACAGTAAACCAAATAAATTGACGCCACTAACTCACCTCGGGAAACCCCTCTTCAATGTTGTTTTCTTGAGAATAGGTTCGTAGGTCTTTTAGGGAGATCACCTCACGATTGTCAGCATCCAGTGCGAAAAAAGCCTCGAGGAATGCGTCCATCTGTGAGGAAAGTTCACACATGGTGGGGTAACAAACGGCGATAAATAAGTTTCTTGTCCCAACTGGAATAGTTGAGATATTAAAACCGTGCGTGTTTGAACAGAATGAATAACTGGGTTTGGGTATGGCACCAGTCTGCCAGTCCATTAACCTCTCGATAATTATGTAACGACAGTCCGCCAATTCATCGAATGTTGGCCCATGCTGACAAATCCTAAACAGGTTTATTTACCTGAGTCCGCATTGATTTTTACGCCATTTCTTGTTCGGTATTTGTGCACAATGAAATCGGTTGTGCGTGAACACGGACGTGCTGAGGTCACAGCCACTTCTCATTACCATGGCAACTCACGGAACTTTTACGAGCAAAGTCCGATGAGCCGTACGCTTAGAATGCGTTGCCGGTATCGATCGATCACTGTGCGTCGCAAAATTCGATATCGGTCCGCTCTGCATTGTCTTTTTTCAGTGAGAGCGCGTTGTGTTTATGGACCCTTGTGAAATTCAGGGTCAGTGCAGGATAACAGGGACGAATTTAACCAAGTATGGCGCCTCATTTAACGAAGCAAAGGCGAAGGAATTTGGTCTTGAAACGGGTGCGTATGTTTAAGGGCTATTGGGCTGTTATCCTTGCTATGATTGCATCTGACTGTATACCCAATTCAGAGACACGAGCTTGGTTCAAATCTAGAAACCTACACGCGATTAACCATTTACCGAGCGCACAAATTTGATCAGAAAATTTTGAGCGTCTGATCTGGAACAGCACTTTCAGTAGTCGCTGGTGGGCTCTAACCTCAAATCACAAAGAAAAGGGAACCATGGGCTTGTGATGTTTCGAGGCAGCTGGGTTTCAGCTGGGTTCCAGGTGAGTCGCAAAACCAAATTAGTTTGCAAACGAATGTATTTCGCTTATATTCGTTCGTATTTTTCCTTGAGCGAACATCCTACTCATAAGGTTGCTGAAAGCTTTTGACAGACCATAACGCTGGTTTCACCCCGACTTCCTATCAACCCGATGTTCCACTTGAACCCAACACTGTATGCTTTCAGCGAAGTACATCTATTTTCCGTATACTTTGAGGAACGAAACTGACAAGGATACTATCCATCTGGTAAGAAAATAACATCTGCCAAGTGAAGGCGGATGGTTACGCGTCAGGTTTTTGGATGTCACGGAAACCGCCAGTCACGGTAACACAAAAGTTCCACAAAGTTGACAATCAAACGCTGTAAGTGAAACTGATACGAAATATCAATAGCCCCATTTAACCATTGATTTCCAGGCCATTTAATATTTCCCTGTCGTAACCATTCTTTTGATTTCGGCGTGGTANGGGCTCTAACCTCAAATCACAAAGAAAAGGGAACCATGGGGATCACCACCACATTGACGCAATAATGATTTTCGTTCGTTCGTAATGTACTACTCATAAGGTTGCTGAAAATTCGTCGACAGCCCACGACCGGTTTCGGCCTTCTTGGAGCTCATCAAGTAGGAGCAGTCCCCTAGTTTCCTTCAACCTTATGTTCTACTTGAAACTAAATTGCAAACTTAGCGAATTACACTGATTTGCAAACTAATTTGGTTTTGCGAGAGACTCACCTGGAACCAAGCTAAATCTCTCGCCTGTTCGCAGGCAGCTAGGTTTCAGCTGGGTTCCAGGTGAGTCTCTCGCAAAACCAAATTAGTTTGCAAATCAGTGTAATTCGCTAAGTTTGCAATTTAGTTTCAAGTAGAACATGAACATCCTAAAGGTTGCTGAAAGCTTTTGACGGATCATAACACTGGTTTCGCCCCGACTTCCTATCAACCCGATGTTCCACTTGAACACAACACTGTATGCTTTCAGCGAAGTACATCCATTTTCCGTATACTTTGAGGAAGATACACTAAAAAGAAACTGACAAAAATCCAGCTTGTAAAAATAAATGACATCTGCCAAGTGAAGGCGGATGGTCACGCATCCGTTTTTTTGGATGGCACGGGAATCGCCAGCCACGATAACACAAAAGTTCCACAAAGTTGACAATCAAACGCTGTTAGTAAAGTTGATACGAAATATCAATAGCCCCATTTAACCATTGATTTCCAGGCCATTTCCCCGACGTAACTATTCTTTCGGTTTTGGCTTGGTATCATTGCGGTGGGCACTTGCTACGATTGAATAAGGTAGGAAACGAGATGCATAATCTTTCACCGTGCACCTAAGAAGTAAGGTTCGAACGAATGAACCGGACTGCCCATCTTGTGCCACAAAACAAATCATACCTGTCTGAGCTTGTTTTCCGAAAAACGTGTGACCGACCGACCAGTCAAGTCTTGTGGATGGAGGGAAGATCTTGTTGTCCGTTTTCGGAGCTCAGCTGCTGGTTACAAGTTAACTGACAAGTTGAACAGAGACGTAAATAAAAAAATCAATACCAAGTCTGTTGAGACTGTCGTTTGGACTTGGTGCAACCAACTCACAGCTCTTCGTGGAATGCCATCAAGGAGCAGAGTACAACACTCCTGTTATGAGAATGAGTGATTACATCCAAGACTAGTGCGTACGGCTAGTGCTCATGGGCAATCAAATAAGAAGTCCGCCTTGGAGGGGTTTACGTGTATACTATTGACTGTGGTTTGACTTTCACAGCTAGTAAACTACGGACAGAAACATTTGCGTTAAAGTTATCTTCATATTCTCACTGTTACTGATGAGTGCCTTCAGGGTGATGGATTTTTTGTGAACTTCAAAGGTGAGCCAAATGCATGGAAGCTTCAAGCAAACCCGATTCTTTCATCCATTTCAACTAAGCCACTGAAATACGGGGAGGAACAGCCAGAAATGCGTCAGATTTGATTGTCTATCGCGACCTACGCTAGTCGTTTATAAGCTAACTCTACCTAGTCAACGGTACTCTCAGTCGGTGACAACGTGAAAACGGTATTTGTTAGTGCACGTGACTATTGCTCAGTCAAGGACAAAGTCGCTGGTTGGATGCACCCAGACCCTGATGCAACCAATCTGTATTGTGTAGTAAAGACTGGGTAATGAAGATTGCTACCTGTCAGCGAGATGGGGCTATTCTGATTCTGGCTCAGATTGTTCAGCTGTAGCCTCCATTCAGTGCTCGGCTGCCATGCCACCAGAATGAAGCACAAGGAGTGGGATACTGTCAGGTTACCCAAGCCTAGACAGGGGAAGTCGAGAGACAGAGGTCGGGTTAGAACCACGGGCCTTCCAGGCAGTAAATGTGAGTTTGAAAAACTGAGCCATCTCATCCCTCTGATTCTGGCTCACTCGATATTGTTTCAGATTACTTTGCGGTGCCCATGAGTGACTTCACATTCAATGATATTTTTCACGCTGCAACCATGAACAGAAGCACTTATAGGGTCTTATGCCAAAATGTACACTTCCTTCGCCTTATTCCCCTTTCTCGCTGGTGATATTTGAAGTCAAAAAGAATTCAGTTCTCGTTATGTATTCAATAGGTTGACATGTGAAGGGAAACGGCGAACAGACTGAATCATAGCTTATCACACCATGGCTGGACAGTGGATATTGGAAATCGGCCAATGAACGCTACGATTCGGCAGCACATCAGCTGATCGGCACGTCAGCATATCAGCTGATCAGCGCGCCAGCCACGGACACTCAGACTCAGGACGCGAACTTGGTCACTGTGATCTGGATGTTTGACCTTGAGACCGCACTAGACTGCACTTCTTTGAATCCGGGGTGGTTGTTGCTTTACACTTAATTAGACACTAACCGAAGCGGAAGACTAAGCCGGTTGGTTACAAACTAACAAAAAATACGCTTGATGTCACAAAAAATATCCCAAAAATCCCAGTAAGTCACTCGTAGAATTAAATTCCAAGTGAAAAAGAGTACAGCTCAGTTGTTATGCATTTCATTTATCCTAGGAAAGTTTGTCACAGCAAAATTGCCAATATTCTACCGAAAATGAATCTTCCAGTGCCCTATGTCTTTGAAACAAAGTGGTCATTAAATTGTCGAGTTTCTCATCCAATTTATCCATCACTGAAATGTGTGGTAGATGGGTGCGAGGAAGCCTGGAATAATGGGGGAACGTAAAGCAGGTTATATATAATACCCACATTTTATCCCACTACCTCATTCAATTCTCTACGTCTCAGATGCTCGCACGAAGTTTCCAAGTATTTTTATTGGTTCCTTGTGGACTAGGAAACTTCTTCATTCAATGTGGTCGGGATATATAATGATTACCGAACGAAATTTATATAGTTTAAGTAGCCACAACCTTGATCCTATAGCACATGTCGGAAGGCGTCCATGTAGAACTATGTGCATGTGACAAAGGGAAGACTTTCTAATTCATTCATTCTACCAAGCGCATCTCTCATTTGAGGGTCTGTCACGCAAGCACGCTATCAACAACGTTATCTCTTTTGATCGCTCTCAATACATTTATCAATTTCATCTATTCTTGTGTTCTTTGGAACACGATTTTTAACTCTGTGTTACCGTGGGACCTTGGTTCGTCATCCAAGTATTTCCGGTATTTCACGACAAGCAGTTATGCTATGTTCTTCCACACTTTTCAAGTTTAAAAAACGCTTGACAGACCAGGTTCTGTATTTCAGCCGAATCTTTATTATGGGTTACGTCCAGCGTTCTCACGGGGTTTGTGTTGTGGGTACTTGAACCGGATTCTTCAAGGCTATGTCTCGCGTTGGGATCAGGGTAAAAAACAAGCCCACTCGGTGGATTTTGCGTTCACCATGCTGTGGATGACTGGACAACGCAACCACGACTGAAAATCACTGAGGCTCACTGTCTTGACCACTGTAAGCTGTTCGAGTGGCACACGTAGGGCCACTTTTCTGCACCGAGCTTGTCGATTAGCCTGACTCCATTAACCTTACCTTGAAGTCTATAGCATAGAAGGTCATAGGGGTTGTTCATTCATTAGCCTGACTTCATTAACCTTACCTTGAAGTCTGTAGCATAGAAGGTCATAGGGGTTGTTCATTCTGATATCGTGGCATTTCATGCACCTTAGCACACCACGTTATAGTGGATGTGGAATGGACTCAAGAGCGGGGATCGTACGACCTCAAGGTCAAGAACCCAGACACCCGAACACTCGGGTTCGTGTCCTGATTCTGGGTCCTCTCACTGAGGCCCGATGTACGATGACTTTGTAGGCCGACAAAATATTGTGTTCGTTTGTGTTCAAATAAATTGGAAGACAACACGGACAAACATACAGCAACCCGCGCAGGCGCCACCCTGGTTTCTCGGGCTTGCATCAAAGATTAACTGATAAAAGAACGATTTAGGAGGCCAGGGATATCACCTCCATTACGACCGAAAAAATCAAGTTTTGTTGTGTGCAACCATCAGCGCCTTTGAGTTGCTCATTAGGTATTTAATTCGCTAACCAAAACACGAATTTTTTCATCGGCAAATACACAGACACAGTAACTCACCCCTTCCATCATACTTATTATAATAGTTCGTCTGAGACTAGTTTTCCTGCGGTAAGTCAGGAAATTTGCATCTGTCCACTGGACTGTTCTGTGCAGTCGTACACTTGCTCTGTTAGTTCATTGGCCATTGCGATAAATCAATAAACATTCGAATCCAATCACCTTTCAGTTCGTTAGCTGACACCGTTAGAGTTATGTAAAAATCTACTCAGGATTAAGCAGAACTGATCCGTAATTGATCCTCATGTGACCGGACAGGAATGCTTAATTTCCTGAACCCCTTAAGTGGCCTTTACGAAACCAATCTGTAAGCCGACCCATTCGTGGTGTTTCGACGCCACCTCATCCACACATCGGACTGAATAGTTCACGAAGGCAAGACAAAGAGTGAATTGCGTACTGCCCAATGATGTTATTACTGTTAAAGATCAGTCTACCATTTGGTGCACAGTCTGTGCCATAGTCCAGTTCCCTTATGCTAAACCATCGTATCCAAGTATTCTTGTGAACCTATTTAATTCGAACCATCCAACGATGAGTGACTACTCATCCTCGCCCATTTTCGATCCTCTGTTTTCATCGATTATGGGTATTTTCAGGGTGGTCTTGATTCATTCAGTTTCAGACTGACATTGGCTTTGAACGAGCTCCTATCTGAATACATTTGACGCATGAAAAAGAATTCGCTCTGTGTCACACATGAATATATCGATCGATTAGTCGAGAGTGTAATGCAACCCTTTCGCTTGAATGTCGTTACGTACCTGCTGACTGGTAACAATGAATCCATGTTCGCAACGCTCACTACTTCCCTTGGTTCTCTATTGGTCGTTTTCGAGAGGCAGTGATGTTCAGCTAAACATCTCCCACGTTCACGAATACTTTGATGCAGTTCACTCAGATTAATCTCAGTTTCCAGTCAAGCTTCCTCTGTTTACTCCCACTGTGTTATCTACCATGATGACTATTACTGCAGTCGATAAATTGCAGTTCATTAAAAGATGCAATCAATAATTCGTAACGTAAATGATTGTGAGTGAGCGATGATCAAACTGGTTCGTACTACGATTCCACTGAATCAATTAAGATGCTTTGGGGCATGTTGAACTGGACCTACACTACAGAAAACCGTCTATCAAAGGTGATGCCTCAAATCCATTTGGAATGCACAAAAGGTGTCGGTCACTTCAGACACATTTAACTCGACAAGCGCTGTTGGAATTCGTCATATTACAGCCCATAATTATTCGTATTTTTGGCAGTCGTAACCGAGCTGAACCTGATACTCTCTCGAGTGCAAGCCCACTTTCTTCAAGTGTGTCATCTTGTGACAGGTGATTGACAATCTCTGAATACCAGTGTCGTTCTGTGTAAAGTAAACAATACATGATTAAAATTCTCTATTAGAATTCAGGGATAAGAGAAGATCTGTTTTATTGATGTACACCAAAAGTTTGGATAAAAATAGACTGAGAACCTAGCTACAGTGGCGATTTATCCTGCCGGCGTTCTTGCCGATGATTGATTGCTTAACTACTCATCGGTGGAATGGCTGCCTGCATATCAAGTACCAAACATTATATATATATATATAAATACTTTCTTCTTTTCCCGCAAATAGAAACTGTCGAATAAGATTCGATGGAGCTTGAACAAAGAAACAACGTTCAGAGCCCATGGACTGATTTAGTGAAGTACGCTTTGACGCTAAGCAGTAGCGAGCCGGACGAGCGGGATTTGAAACAGACCAGAGACCGTCAACGTCGGTTTTTTTAATATATTAGCTAAGCTTACACTCTCCCGCGATCAATTTTACACTCTCCAGTGATCACCATTAGAATGACAGATAGACTCTATCATTCCAAAATGAATCACTGGGTTTTGAAACCGATACTTCTGCTTGGAAGGAACATGCTACTCACAAGGTTGCTGATAAGTGTTGGACAGCCCACGTCTCGTTTCCCCCTTCTTGGAGCTCATCAAATCAGTCTCACTTGAGCCAGCCACTGCAACTTATTGTGCGGATAAGTACCTTCCGCGTATCCCGTTCACTTTGAGTTCGAGAAGAACATAAGGTTGACGGATGCTGTGAAATTGCGCCGACATGATCAGTTCCGAGAAGGACCAAGTCGGTCACAGACTGTTTTAAGCGACCTTATGAGTAGCGCGTCGTATCTAAGTGTACTGCGGTATTTCGAATGTCAGTGTGCAAATGAGGGCTTTTCGCGTAACTAAACTTCTGATCTTTATATTATATAAAACCGATTTTTATGTAACATATCGGCTAACTGATCAAGGTAAATTGGGCCAAGGACGGATGAAATTTTGCACAAATTTGTACTGTACTTTGGCTACCAGACTTCGAGTGTCTTAAGTATGCTAAAAAAACAAGGTATTTGTTGTCAGATCACCTTTCCAAAATGAAGGCACCCATAGAAGTCAGGTTCAAGGTGACAATTTGAAGCCATTTGATGAGTCAAATGAAGCGATGAAGCGATCCGAGTTCTCTTCACTCTTCCAGGTATACAAGTTGATGAAACTAACGGGGAGCAATTGTTCAATCCACTGCAGTCGGGCTACAAATTTACGGTTTTATTTTAGACCAAGCAAACGATGGACTGAAAGCCTTCAGTTATCGTATCAAGAATAGATGTCTCGGGCTGTTAGCTCGCGTAGTGATTGATGTGCGTCGTGAAGTATCTCATTGCTTCAGCGATAAATGTGGCTTGTGATTCCGCTCCACTCATTACGTCCTCTACCCAACTTGACTCTATGTTGGATGGTTCGCCAACTCACTTGTCCGTTCTGTCTGTGTGCTTATCCGTTTTCACCGGCACAGCCACCGAACCCGCCACTC
>NW_008752062.1:385330-391058 GCF_000715545.1 Opisthorchis viverrini | reverse complement strand
CACTTAGATACGACGCGCTACTCATAAGGTCGCTTAAAACTTTTCGACAGTCTATGACCGACTTGGTCCTTCCCGGAACTGATCATGTCGGCGCAATTTCACAGCATCCGTCAACCTTATGTTCTTCTCGAACTCAAAGTGAACGGGATACGCAGAAGGTACTTATCCGCACAATAAGTTGCAGTGGCTGGCTCAAGTGAGACTGATTTGATGAGCTCCAAGAAGGGGGAAACGAGACGTGGGCTGTCCAACACTTATCAGCAACCTTGTGAGTAGCATGTTCCTTCCAAGCAGAAGTATCGGTTTCAAAACCCAGTGATTCATTTTGGAATGATAGAGTCTATCTGTTATTCTAATGGTGATCACTGGAGAGTGTAAACTAAGTTAATATATTAAAAAAACCGACGTTGACGGTCTCTGGTCCGTTTCAGATCCCGCTTGTCCGGCTCGCTACTGCTTAGCGTCAAAGCTGAGAATACTTTCTTCTTTTCTCGCAAATAGAAGCTGTCGAATAAGATTCGATGGAGCTTGAACAAAGAAACAACGTTCAGAGCCCATGGATTGATTTACTGAAGTACGCTTTGACGCTAAGCAGTAGCGAGCCGGACAAGCGGGATCTGAAACGGACCAGAGACCGTCAACGTCGGTTTTTTTAATATATTAGCTTAGTTTACACTCTCCAGTGATCACCATTAGAATGACAGATAGACTCTATCATTCCAAAATGAATCACTGGGTTTTGAAACCGATACTTCTGCTTGGAAGGAACATGCTACTCACAAGGTTGCTGATAAGTGTTGGACAGCCCACGTCTCGTTTCCCCCTTCTTGATGCTCATCAAATCAGTCTCACTTGAGCCAGCCGCTGCAACTTATTGTGCGGATAAGTACCTTCCGCGTATCCCGTTCACTTTGAGTTCGGGAAGAACATAATTTTGACGGATGCTGTGAAATTGCGCCGACTTGATCAGTTCGGGGAAGGACCAAGTCGGTCATAGACTGTCGAAAAGTTTTAAGCGACCTTATGAGTAGCGCGTCGTATCTAAGTGTACTGCGGTATTTCGAATGTCAGTGTGCAAATGAGGGCTTTTCGCGTAACTAAACTTCTGATCTTTATATAAAAACCGGCCGATTTTTATGTAACATATCTATCGTGCAACATATCGGCTAACTGATCAAGGTAAATTGGGCCAAGGACGGATGAAATTTTACAAAAATTTGTACTTGCGCATGGCTACCAGACTTCGAGTGTCTTAAGTATGCTAAAAAAACAAGGTATTTGTTGTCAGATCACCTTTCCAAAATGAAGGCACCCATAGAAGTCAGGTTCAAGGTGACAATTTGAAGCCATTTGATGAGTCAAATGAAGCGATGAAGCGATCCGAGTTCTCTTCACTCTTCCAGGTACACAAGTTGATGAAAGTAACGGGGAGCAATTGTTCAATCCACTGCAGTCGGGCTACAAATTTACGGTTTTATTTTAGACCAAGCAAACGATGGACGCATGCCGGTTAACAACCTGAAAGCCTTCAGTTATCGTATCAAGAATAGATGTCTCGGGCTGTTAGCTCGCGTAGTGATTGATGTGCGTCGTGAAGTATCTCATTGCTTCAGCGATAAATGTGGCTTGTGATTCCGCTCCACGCATTACGTCCTCTACCCAACTTGACTCTATGTTGGATGATTCGCCAACTAACTTGTTTGTTCTGTCTGTGTTCTTATCTATCTTCACCGGCACAGCCACCGAACCCGCCACTCATGTTGCCAGGATGGCCAGCCCATGAAACAATGGTGTGCTGACGAGTGCGGGCTCGCGCGTCACTTAGCTGTCCGCGTTCGTGATCCGTCTGTTGGGCCTAGTCTTGGGCTGTGTGATTGCACCCCCTAGTCGGAATCACAGGCCTAGTCTCAGAAAGGGCCACAGAAACCCACGCCACTGAGTCAACGGCCGCTTGACTGTTGTGTGGGCCGCGATATTGCACTTTGCCGATTCGTGACAGGCAGACCATACCATAGACTTCAGAGTCCGATTCTTCCTTTTTTTCCTATTTGGGATCGTCAAACCTGCGCAAGACCCAAAGCTCAGTATCAGGAACCTCAACATTATGCTATTGGACAGTGCTTCCAGCCCGATCGAGCTGCAGCGGTGAGTAGTATCAACACGATTATTCCGTGAACTGAAACCCTAGCGGACTGTAGTCAGAACACTTTTCAGACAACGCGAAAGCACCAGGCTTTCATTCCGATTCGGGCTTACGGCATTGTCACCAACCTCGATACAGTTCTCACACGATGATCCTCTCCATTTCCTCAACCCATAATGGAGGTGTCCTTTCTTGAACGAGCAGCATTTTTCGGCCCCACACATAATCTCCGAATGAACCCCCAACGGGGATATTGCTTTCAGAAATCATATATACGCGTGCAATCTGCCATGGCGATTGATTCCTGTTTGGCTATAGTACATTAGAGTTTCGAAAAATCAAGTTCAGTTCCACCGGTTTCCCCCGGATTTTGGGTTCCTGCTCTTGTTCAGAGGTACTCCCAGGACTCGGCACGAAGTCCACTGTGGTCCAGTTTGAAAACCCTACTATGCATTTTGTCGGCATGACTTGAAGGGTTACCCCACTGCTGTTGGGTCGCTGTTGGCCAAATGGATGCGATAAATCTGCCAAAACCGGTTAATCAAAGGGGTTCATCTTGCTACTCTATTGCGAGTTGTATTCTTTATGTAAGCTATATATGTAAGCTAACTACGTGTGGAAGATGGTGCAGCATCTGCTTCAAATTCTAAATTAACTCGATCCCTACTAACAGAACTAAGAAGAGGACCAAATGAAACACAAACAAATACAACATAATTCTTATAACATCAAGTGTTTGACTTAGAGGTCTTTTGAGCACCACACGAAACTGAAGATTTTGTCGACCCCCAATATAGACCTCTTTCCCAGAAGGAACCACTTTCATGAGATCCTGCGCGTGATCCGCCTTGCGATAGGATCTCTCTGATCAACTGCTAACGGTGTTGATTGCGACGGCCGTGCCATAGTACACTAATAAACGGTACAGCAGTATACCATACTGTATTACACTATGAGGCACTGCAATGTATTACATTATGCCGCAATTCACTACATCATATGGTTCCTCATTATACCATTCTATACTACACTACACTAAACTATACTCTAACCTTACTATACTGCACTACATCATGTTATACTACATACTATACTATACTATACTATGCTGATATATTGTAGTAAACTTTGCCACACGATGTTGTAATCTACGACAGCATACCGATCTGTTCTACATTATTTCGTACTATAATGTAAAATGTACTCATATTACCGGGGTATTTTCATACTTTGAAAGTGATGAGGTAAAGGAGTAAAGTAAAGGAGTAAAAGAAGTAAAGGAGTCCTACTCATCACCTTTGATTCAGACTCCTACGTGCACACAGTTCAAACTAGCCAATCACTTTTATGGGCATTCAATCCTAGACTAAAAGGAAAGTATTGCCTAGGGTGAAAGAGCAATTGGTCATCGAAACCAGATCAATCAAGTGAGGGGTATGATTGGACGCAGAGATTTCGTGTTGTTGGCCGATTGTTCTTGCCTAAACAAGCAAATACCAACTGTTTTGGGATGCATAGTCCTGCAAAAAACTATTCTTCTATCGTGTTTTTTCCAGCATCCAGACTTTACAACACCTTCACACAGGATTCGTGTGCCGCTACTCTTGGGGAGCCTCCTCTGGACAAAAGTACGTGGGCCATAAAATCCTGAAGAAACTAAACAGTAGTTCGCCAGCGAGCATCTAATTTAGTATACAACCAAAAAGCTGATTTGAAGGAAATCAAATATCAAATGTGTTGATTGCACATTTTCCAAAAGCAGCTGTTGTTTTATACGGCGCTCAGGTCTTCCCCAAACCAAACTCACCGCCTTCCCACCTTGATTCATCAACTTTGGTCCGAGAGAAACTTTACTCCCCCCGGTACTTCCACTCATTGTTTCGGTTGATTCAACAGTCAGCTAGGGTTCTTCCTTCGAGGTGACAAGAAATGGACCCACCAAAAAAATACCGCACCATCTGTGTGAGACACCGTACGGACTAACTAGATATATGCCACACAGAGCGTTTGACCCTTGAGTGCTGTGCTGTGTCTGTTGGTTGGCTTGTATGTACGATAGTGAATTTGATTAGTAGCCTGATTTGGTTCATCAGGTAGCGGTGCACAGGTTGGGAGAGATTATTGTTAGCTCGAAGCGAGTATATGCAAATTAGGCACATGGAGCCACATGGATCGAATTACAAGTGTGTGTGTGTGGGTGTGGATCGGTGTCATGCATTGCGCATACGCATTTGACGCCTACCTTACTCGTCCTGAAACGAGTGATTCACATTCGTGTTTTGGACTGACCTTGCCAAGATTAGGTAATCGGTGTATCTCCTAACTACTGTTACAACTCAGCTTTGGCGTCCACATGTGCCTGGTCGCATTCCAAAATTTGATATTGTGTTAGTTGGATCATCAGTCTGCTATATATCTCGAGTTATCCTGATATTTTATCGATTGCCGGGATAAGTTGTGACTCAACGTACCGGTAAATTGTTGAGTCCTACAACTGAAAGGGCCTCCAGACTTCTTGGCGGCCATTGTTGGTCAGCGCCATTTTGGCGTCCTCCACGGGCTCCTGTCTTAAGGAAATTCTTAGTGGTATGTGACTGTCATTGTTTATGACTGAGGGAGGTGATAAACACCAACCGTGCGTGCAATTCGGCTAATGCCTACACCTGTGTACAATTTTGGTTTTGATGGCAGACTCATCTTCATGGTGATATATCAATATCCAATCAAATGAAAAATTTGACGACCTGGTGCAGCTTCAGAATCTCGTAAGCGAGAAACTTAACTGGATTCTAGGTGAGTCTTGTCCTCTCCCATCAAAACGAACTTGGAATGCATTTAGTGTACTATCACAATCCCAGTCAGGTTAGATGTGAAATGATGCACTGTTCACTGTATCCATGTGTTTTTTACTGCGTCCAATGCCTGCAACTGACATCAGTCTACCCTGAAAGCGCTGCCGTGCAATTCGGCTAATGCCTACACCTGTGTACAATTTTGGTTTTGATGGCAGACTCATCTTCATGGTGATATATCAATATCCAATCAAATGAAAAATTTGACGACCTGGTGCAGCTTCAGAATCTCGTAAGCGAGAAACTTAACTGGATTCTAGGTGAGTCTTGTCCTCTCCCATCAAAACGAACTTGGAATGCATTTAGTGTACTCCGCTAATTTCGTGCAATTCGAGTTCAAATAGAACATAACATAAGGTTGACGTGAAAGGGAATCGGGAATGTTGTCCACCTGAAGAGTGCCAAGGAGGGTGAAACCGGTGGTGATTTGCCGGTGAGTTTTCATCAGCAACCTTAAGAGTAGTGCTGTACGTCTATAAAATATATCGCAATATCTCGAATATTGTACCAACTGAAAAGTAAGACGGTCATCTAGTGCAGCACATTTAATTGAGTTGGAACATCAAAAACGAGAGATCCAGTTTGGTTTCAGGTGAGTCTTCTGTCGAAACCGCATTGTTATGCAAATAAGTGTATGGGGCCGTTTGAATTCCCAACCTTTTGGTTATTGCTTGAACACTATGCTATTTGGCCCCAGTACCTGATCGGCGGTTACTCAGGTGGCCAGTCTACA
>NW_008752062.1:343484-381909 GCF_000715545.1 Opisthorchis viverrini | reverse complement strand
AACGTACCGGTAAATTGTTGAGTCCTACAACTGAAAGGGCCTCCAGACTTCTTGGCGGCCATTGTTGGTCAGCGCCATTTTGGCGTCCTCCACGGGCTCCTGTCTTAAGGAAATTCTTAGTGGTATGTGACTGTCATTGTTTATGACTGAGGGAGGTGATAAACACCAACCGTGTCGACGTAAAGGTGTGGCAGAATCTTCGGGGTTCAGTTGAAAATCACTGGTTGTTGACGAATACAAACACAGTCGGTACTTGCTGCGAAGGAATCTAATTAAATTGAACAACAATGAAAACACTGAATAAGGCTGCTACAACACTTTTGAACCGAATGATGGCATTACTACCCAGTGCACCTTGCTATCACAATCCCAGTCAGGTTAGATGTGAAATGATGCACTGTTCACTGTATCCATGTGTTTTTTACTGCGTCCAATGCCTGCAACTGACATCAGTCTACCCTGAAAGCGCTGCTTCCTCCTTCTTAAAATAAAAAATTCGCTCTTTAAGGAACACTAAGTCTAAATGCACAACTCGGAAGTTTGATGAGAACTTTCCGACAGCCCGCGATCGGTTTCGCCCTTCTTGGGGCTCATCAGGGAGCGCAGTCTTCCCCCGGGCAACCTAATGTTCTTCTTGAACCCGAATTGCACGCAATTCGGCTAATACCCACACCTGTGTGCAATTTTGGTTTTGATGGGAGACTCATCTTCATGGTGATATATCAATATCCAATCAAATGAAAAATTTGACGACCTGGTGCAGCTTCAGAATCTCGTAAGCGAGAAACTTAACTGGATTCTAGGTGAGTCTTGTCCTCTCCCATCAAAACGAACTTGGAATGGATTTAGTGTACTCCGCTAATTTCGTGCAATTCGAGTTCAAATAGAACATAACATAAGGTTGACGTGAAAGGGAATCGGGAATGTTGTCCACCTGAAGAGTGCCAAGGAGGGTGGAACCGGTGGTGATTTGCCGGTGAGTTTTCATCAGCAACCTTAAGAGTAGTGCTGTAAGTCTATAAAATATATCGCAATATCTCGAATATTGTACCAACTGAAAAGTAAGACGGTCATCTAGTGCAACATATTTAATTGAGTTGGAACATCAAAAACGAGAGATCCAGTTTGGTTTCAGGTGAGTCTTCTGTCGAAACCGCATTGTTATGCAAATAAGTGTATGGGGCCGTTTGAATTCCCAACCTTTTGGTTATTGCTTGAACACTATGCTATTTGGCCCCAGTACCTGATCGGCGGTTACTCAGGTGGCCAGTCTACACATGAGCGCCTGATGTGACTGTCAGTTGATCAGATGGCTGTTTATCTGTTCGCCTAACATTGCGCTTAGCTTGCAAATAGTTTGTGACCAGTCCAGCGGATCTTATCAGTGCGCATCACTAACAGAACACCGATGGACGCACACGAGCCATCGATTAAAGTTCCACAAAATGTGGGTCACGTGACTGCAGGGCAAGTGGCATCTTGGTTCAATTTCGATTTCCACGCGGTCCTGGTGATCAAATACTAAAGCTCTCTTTTGCTAACCGAGTGGTTATGAGTTCGAATCATCCTGGTGATTCGTGAGATGGTCACTGGTCCAGTGGTCCTTGATTTTTTATCATAAGCTGAAGTTACATGCAGATTAAAACTCAACCTTAGATGTTGTAGTATATTCATACTAGTAACACACCTCTGGTTGTTGAATGAATATAACCTTTACACATTTTTGAGGTTTTCATGACAAGAACAATTTCGTTTGCCACTAGAAACCACTTCCAGGTGAATAAGGTTGGAAGTTTTATCTAATAAAGTAGTGTGCAAAATGCTGTTTTCCACAGCGGATGTGCTGCATTTTGCATTAGCTTACTTCTGAAATATGTTCAACTCATCATCATCATCATCATCATCGACAGCATCACGTCAGTCTTCAACACCGATGCTTCACTGCCTCAAGTATGTTCAACTGCAAGTCAGTAAGTAACCAAGTCATATGGATCGATTCAAACCTCCAACAAATCCAACGAACACTGCAAAACAAAGGTTTTTATTTCCCGTTTCCCCCGACAAATCTGGTTTTGTGATTTAATCATGTTTTGCAAACAGCCTACTCAACAAATCCAGATGTTAGTCGATCCATGGCGTCGGTCACTCATTTCTTTCACTTTCTTCCACTTACCTTAACCTCAAACCTTGGTGAAGAATCAATAATCTTGGCATATCTAGGCCTACAGAGCTCGAGGTAGCTCAGTGATTAAGGTGCGAACTTGCTCTTCGGAAGGTCCGTAGTTCGAACCCAAACTCGCAATCCCATCCGTCGTGCGGGTGGCGTGAAAGTGGCGCGCGATAATTTGACACAGCCGGGCAATTAATATTACCTGATTGTCCATGTAAGTCTACCTGTTGTACTCAGGGATCTTGGGGTATACCGCTTACACACGTAACTTCTTTAATAATCGATAACAAATCCTTTGTGAATTTCCTACCTTTTTGTAATATATGCACGGAGCAAACGCCGTCATTTTATTAGTTTGGCCGTTTCGAAAAGGTTTCAGAATTCGGCCTGGCCTCGTATCCGACCAACTTTTGTACAATACTGAGGTGTTATCAAAATTCTCAGCTGTTAGTTGAGCAAGTCTCGGTTTTTAGTATCTGGTTGAAGGGTAATATCACTTCTACATCTAAAAGACTGGGAAAATATTTGAACTGGGAGTGCGCAAACACTACGCGTGTTTTCGTTGTAAACACCAGAATCCCACCAGTTCCAGATTAAACACACATGGGTAAAAAGTCTCTACAGGTAACATATAGCCCGACTCATTTTTCAGCAAGTCCCAAGGCAACCAGTCATGTTGTAATAATACATGACTTTTAGAATCGAATAAATTTCCATCAGACCAACTAGTTACCCTTTAGTGAATAATTTTTGCGTCGAGTTGTCCACTCAGGGCATCAGTAAAGATTGACATGCTTGAAAGAACTGCCATAAAATTACCTATGGGACTAGTACAGAACTACATTAGACGTTATGCACCCGTCAACTTGATAACCTCGCAGAAACAAAGTTATCTTGATCTGGTACGGACTGGTCCTTGGAATACACTGAACAAACTAGTGGCGTTGCGTGTGAACCAAATTGTTGACTGGAAACATCACAAACGCGAGATTCAGCTGCGGTCCAGGCGAATCTCTCCAAAAAACCAACTAAGTCTGAAAATGAGTGTATATTCGTTAAGTTCGGGCAATTGGGTTTCAAGTAAAACATGAGGTTGACAGGAACCCACCTGATGAGCCTACCTGATGAGCCCCAAGAAGGGCGAAACCGGTCGTGGGCTGTCGACGAGTTTTCGGCAACCCTATGAGTAGTGCACTACAAATTGTTGACTTGTTCACGCAACAACTGGACACAACATTGCTGAGAATTATCAGGAAGCAGAGGTCAAATTCCTTGTTTCACTTTAGATGTGAATAGTACACTCATACTAATCGAACCCGAATTCCGCACCCACAGAGTAATGTTTGAAAGGTCCAAATATAAAACATAAATTTGCTTAACCCGCTTTAAATCCTAGATGTCACAAATGTAATCGATTGCTCACCGCTCTGCCACCTTGCTTAAGCAAGGAAGGACCTTTTTGGGTCGTTGATCCGGAGGCCATATCCGTACTGTTGGTATTGACTGTGGCAAACTGCGAAAGTCTGTTTTAACCCTCACCGCTTTGCTGAAATCAGCTCAAATCACGTGCGTGTTGGTACGAATTCAATCACGCACAGACCTCAGCCACCAGTAATCGAATTCGACTCTCACCATCTCCAATAGTATGCCGCTATTTTATCTTTTGGTTTGTGACCTTGTCCTAATCGTTGTCGAGTGTCGCACCGGTAAATTTACACCTGTTTACTAAACCAGTTTCGATGTACTATATAAGTAGTCAATAATTATGTTTCTTTGTTATTGGTATACTGAGCTAAACGATAGAAGCCACACACTTTCCTTCAAAAAAATGGCCTGACTTTGCAAGCATTTGATTTCGCAGGGATTGTAGGAGTTAGTATTACACGTCAGCTGAAGCGTTGCTGATATTCAGGTGGGTAGCTGACGAGATACGAAAAATATAAACACTCACTGGATTTGCGCGCCGATCCTTTCATTTTCTGAGATGAATTGACAACCTACTGAATGTAGACGAAAAACAGAATAGAATCTTTTTTTCACAAAGGAAACTACTCATAAGGTTGCTGAAAACTCTTCGACAGCCTACAACCGGTTTTGCCCTTCTTGGGGCTCATCAGGTAGGCGCAGTCCCCGAGTTTCGGGACGTGTCAGGCAGTGAATACTCCGCCCTAGAGAGCCTTGTCCATCTGGAGTACGCAGATGACATCGCTCGTATCTTTGGAGAACAGAACGAAGCACAGACCTTGTTGAGTAGACTGACCAACATCATACCATCCTCTGACATGCATCTTGCATCCTAAAAGTGTAAAGTGATGCATCAGGACGAACATATCCCTCACAATTCAAGGAGAATTACTGGGTGTAGTAGCTGCTTCGGTGTGTCAGAGAGTTTGCGCGTGTGCGTGTCCGTTCGACGTTCCACCATCGATCTGGCATGTGACTTGAGTGGCTGATTGGATGTGTGTCCGATTGGTTGGCTCGCGTGAGCGCTGTGGGTTGACTGGATATGTGACTCAGTTGTTTTGCTTGCCTGCCACGAAAGCGGACCAGTTTGGCCGCGTGTACCCAATACACCCGTGTCCGTACTTACGCGTTCTTCTGACTTACTTTGAACTACAATACTGGGGATTGTGGAAAACGTTAGATACCTGGGTAGTTATATTAGCTCTGACGGAATTGTGTCTGATGCAGTCAGTGCAAGAATCTCAAAGGCTCGAATCACGTTTGCTAACTTGCGTCACTTGTGGCATCAAAGAGGCATATCACTAAACCTTAAGAGTCGCGTTTACCAGGCTACAGTAGGTGGTGTATTGTTGTATGATTGCGAGCCATGGACTCTTCGGGTAGATGATGTGAGGCGTCTTCAGGTTTTCGACCACCGATGCCTCAGAAGCGTGGCTGGTTGTGGCTGGCGTCAGCGTGTTACTAACGAGGTGATTAGAAAACGAGTATTTGGTTGTACTGCAGGCACCTGACCGCATCCGGTCATGTGCTACGCATGTCGAACCACCGTTGTTGTTCTTCGTTCCTCCTTCAAAATGTTGCCAACCGCGAGGTGGACAGCGCGGAAGGGCGTAAAGAGATCACGAAGAGTTTGAGTGTTTTTGGTGTCCCAATTCGTACTTGTGTCAGCAGAAATCCGCCGAAGATATTCTCTCATTTAGATTCAACGGTTCAGTGTGCAACTCTAAGGATAGGGTGTAGATGCTTGCAAGATTTGTAGAATTTGCTTCCACATTACTCCCCAAACAATCAGCATACAATCATCTGGGATGGTTGGAGGTCATCGGCAGTTGACTAGGTTGGTGTTTGGACCCCGGATATGCGAGAGAAGCATATCAACTAGCCCACGTTGGACAAACGTGAATTTGAAAATAGACGAGTGAACACAAAAACGGTAGTGATGTAATGCGATAAAAAACGTTTTTGGACGAACTTTAGTGTGAAAGCCGTGCGAAGCGACTCAATGCTCTTAGTACGTGTTTAGACCTTTTATCCACGGGCACGTGATTCTGCTTGGTTCGCAGCAGTAGGAATTCTAAGGTTTATAAACGTTCAACTAGGAGCTGCTCGCACCCTCGAGATATTTTTCTCAGTAACAGCTGCGGTAGAGACAAGGCCACGTGACCTGTACAACAGAAATGAGTCAAATAGACATTGTTGGTTGCGGGCAAATCTAGTCATCCGAAGGGAGGTTACTATGACCTGGAGAAATAGACAAGTATTGGCACTGGGTTACTGCCAACAAGACTCATCGTGACACGGTCCAGCACTGCTGCTGGACGGGTTGGAAAATTCGAGGAAATTCGGACGAAAAAGCACACACAACAGTCAGATACTCCATTGACCAACAAACAAATAGGAATACCCACGGAAGTTGATTTATCGTTTTCTCGATGATTCGTCGCAGCTGACCGATCAGCACTATTCATGTGGTTGCCCATTTTGCGCGGTCACTTTTATATTGATTTATTGTTTTCTCGATGATTCGTCGCAGCCGACCGATGAGCACTATTCATGTGGTTGCCCTTTTTGCGCTCATTGGTGCAGAGCTGGGTGAGGCACTGATTAAAGCGCCAGTTTGCTGCTTGCAAGGTACGTAATTCCAACCCGACCTCTTCCTATCGACTTCCTCTGTCTAGGCTTGGGCAACCTGGAAGTATCCCAGCCCTCGTGCTTCCTTCGGGTAGCATGGCAGCTGAACTCATTTGCACACAAACTTGTTTCGTCACATGACTCAACTGAATCCACCTGGATTGCTCTTTCATTACGGTACAAGAAGGGTGTACCGGTCATGGACCGCCGAAGGGTTTTCAGCAACTTTATGAGTAGTATGTTATGTTTAGTCAATGTATAACGATATCTCAAAAATTATACCAAGTGAAACACGAAGCCACCCGGTGCATCAAAGTCATTTAAATAAAACAATACTAAACGAATAGTTCGACTGCACGGCTTGAACAAAAAGCACCGTAACCTATGCAAATGTCACATACTTCTATCGTGAACCACGGGCTGAGCTGCCGTAAAAAAAGTCGAAAAATCGTTCAGCTGTAGCACTCTTTCACTGCCTAACTGCTTTGCACTAGAAGGAAACACGATTGCTGGGATACTGTCAGGTTAGCCAAGCCTAGACAGGGAAAGTCGAGAGGCAGAGGTCGGGTTCGAACCACGAACCTTCCGGTCAGTGTATTCACCCTCTAACCACTGAGCCATCTTGCCCGTTTTGGTCCGCTGAACATTAATTGGTTAAAACACTTGATAGAGTGAACACGGTCTTCACTATACAAAATTCCAGAAGTGAGCGGATTTTCTGAGCCCACTTGGTGAAGCCCGTCCAGAAGCACGTGAGTTTCAAGTTCCATAGTACTACGTAATTCCAAAATCATACTATTTGACAACATTGCATGTGGAAGAACAGAGTGGCGCTTGTGGCCGAACGCTCAATCCCTCAGCTAACAGCTGGGAGGTCACAAGTTCGACAGATTCTCAAACCAGCAGAATCGAACTTGTGTGACGTGTACATAGCTGAACCACACAAAGTCTGGACAAACCAAAGTGGTCTTTTTGACTGCATTGCAGCAAGATAGATGATTATTAGATGGGCAGAATCTGTTGGCTGTAGCTGCCTCTTCCACTCTCTGAGAGCCCGTTGGATCAAACACTGAGAGGTAAGTTTAATTTATCGAACGATTTCGGACCTCAAGGTTAACTTGACACTGTAGGTCACCCTCACGAAGCTATATCTTCTTGAACTGGCGCAAAACAAATGTTCTTACCGAACTCTTATTGGGTTCCCGGCACTAAAGATTCAGAATTTCTGTCCGGTGGTTGTATTCATCAACAGGTAATTGATGCCACAAAGGCCTGTGTTAGGTGAGGATTGTGACAGCTTTCTGCCGGTGTTATCTTTGTGTCAGGGCGTGTATCCGTGATGGTGTACACATTCAACCTGTCGTTCAGTTATCGAGAAATACACTTTGCAAATTAAGATCAGCGGAGATTTCTGTTCCCCGCATATCCACCATACAGACGAGTGAAATGTCTTCCAACTGGACACATAAGTTGAAACGTTTCTTGGACGGTTGAATTTTCGAAAATCTTAACCAATCATCTATTAAACACTATTAGTTCTCGCCATAATCGCAAGACTGTGCTGTAATCGCCCACCAGAATCACCAGGTAATCACCGAAAGACTAGCAGTCTGTGAGAAAAATGCTCTGCGATCGAACAAGCTTATTCGCGACATCTTAAAACAGAAGAATTACCAGAGGAGAGCAGCAATATCGCGATATCGATATTGAACTGGGCGATGGTGATACAGCGTGAAGAAAATCCGTAATAATACTTACTACCGATACTACTGATGAAGCATACAGGTAGTTCCTGGTCTGGTGTCAAAGCTCAGCCCCCGTAGCAAATGGAATGAATGGGATTGCCTTGAAGTGCTTATTTACTATTGATTAATAGTCAACGAATGTTTCAGAAAGCTCAAGAAGACGCGTGAGAATGTTCAGTTATCTTAAACTCTGCACGTATGAGATGTTTACTTTCGTGATTAGTTCATCTGGTAGGTGAATTCGCAGTCAATGAGGTTTCCTCCTTTTATTAGTAGTGTCCTTCTGTGTTAACGAGTACGATCATAAACACACAAAGTTTCAAGCAACAGAAGCGGAAGAATGTGCAAGAGGACGCAAAGGGAGAGATACGTGCCGGAAGAATACATTCCAAGATTAGCTTGGTTAGTCAGTTTAGATCATCCCCAATTAATCTGACGAAGTTTGAAGTGGAAACATACGGATGATAGGTTAGTGAAGAGAGATCATCCCCAATTGATCTAACGAAGTTTGAAGTGGAAACATACGGATGAAGACAACAAGTAAGGAGAGCACGCGCAGTGCTGAATGGTCTTCAATGCTTAGAGGGAGCCAGTACAATCAAAACTGGCCCAACGGACACAAGCTGTCCGTTGCACTTATCTGTACAAAAAACATGCGGCTTAGCGAAACATACTCATTTGCAACCGAATTTGGCTTTGCGAGAGACTCACCTGGAACTCAGCTGAATCTCTTGGTTGTGATGTTTCCAGGCCGCCTCATATTTCAGTCGCTACGACATTCGGGATATCGCGATACATGTATACCTTTGTAATGTACTACCCACAAGGTTGCTGAAAACATCACAAACGAAAGATTCAGCTGGGTGCCAAGTGAGTCTCTCGAAAAAACAAATTAACTTGCAAATGAGTGTATATTCGATAATTTCGTGCAATTCGGTTTCAAGTAGAACATAAGGTTGACGGAAACCTGGGGACTGCGCCATTTGCAAACTAATTTGGTTTTTTCGAGCGACCACTGAATGTGCTGCACCAGGCCGCCTCATGTTTCGGTCGCTACGATATTCGAGATATCGTGATACACGTATATATTTGTAATGTGTAATTTGGTTTCAAGTAGAACATAAGGTTGACGGAAACTTGGGGACTGCGTCTACATGAAGAGCTCCAACAAGGACAAAGCCGGTCGTGGGCTCTCGACCTTATGAGTAGTGAGTGCATTACCAACGACATGCGGCTTGCTTTCAAATCGGATGTCGAAACAGCCGATCCTCTAGTTACCCAATTTCCTTGCATTGTCCTATCCAAGTGTGTTTATGGCAGCTAATACATAAGAAGATCTTATAAGTGGGTGTCAATTCTGACACCAGTAGGTGTGCCTCAAGTTAGGCTTTACAGCAAAAAACAGCAATTTAGCGGAAGTATAGCTTTGCATGTTTCTAGATGAGTTTTCCACATTGGTGTATTGGTAATTTCGCTATATACTTTGTTTTTTACTCACACCGCCTCTCAGTCGAGATGATTATTCCCGACAAACACTGGTGGTTCATTTCGACGTTCGGCATCTTGGGGGGAACCATTAGAATATAATCAGTACGCTTATCACTGTGCTCTGAGTGTCGTACGATACATAAGCTATGTAAGTCATAGCTGAATGTCTTTGTGTTATATCTGCTGATTCGTCAATCTGTGGTTTCTGCTGCCGACCCGCTCCAGTGCCTAGTTGCCGGAGAAAGACTTAGAGAAGGGAACAGAACGGTTATATTCCGAACAAGCGAGTGTGAGAGTGAAAGTTACAACGGCCCCCACGTTATTTAAAGGGACCTTCTGACATTGATCCAGGCTGTCTGATAGGCGCTAGTGAACACCCATCAACATCGATCGTGCCTCTATGAAATATCTGAACGCAGATCACATTCGGTCGTGCTTCTGTGGCGTGCATGAACACTCATCAGCTTTGCTGAATTGATTGAATGATTGACTGGCCTGGATGTTGGCCGGCTTTTCTGTTGAGATTTTGATGGAGCAGTAGGTTTCGGGCGTCCTGAGGTTACATCCAAGAATCTGCCCTTCCTGATACTTTGTAGAAAAGCGGTCAGATGCACTCAATCAACTAGTGTACACGAGTCAAAGGGACAGCGATATTTAGTGCTTGAATTAGAGAATCGACATTTGTGTCCCATGGTCTAGTTTGGTAAGAGTGCATGTTGGATCACTCTAGTGAAAATTCCACAGTATTTCTCAATTGCAACAGGGGGTGAAACAAGGATGAAATAAGTTTTGACTGTAAGAGCTAGCAGCCCGAGGTGTCTCATCCAGTGCCTACCCATCCACAGGGTTGGCACATTGGCGATTATTTATCTATAGGTAATCGCAACCAGAACCCTTCATCCAGCCGACTTTAATTTACGATTAAAACGTTTTGTATGAGTGTCAAGTATAGAGATTGGTGTTTCTCGCGCTGTTTGGTAATGCTGGCCCTCAGATGATGAACTGCACATTGTCATATATATGAATACGATTAATATGTGATGCACACAAAGAGGAGAGAAGCTTTTGGTGTCAAACATCCACGGGGATCTTCACTATGATCGATCCAATCTTTCATTCATTAATAAATCTGACCTCAGCAATCTACACTTCAAGGCCAATCGCATCACAAAAATCAATATTAATTATGGCAGCAACATACATCTGGGTTGACGCCAATGCGGGCTGTCAGAGGCACTTAGACTTGATAAGAATACGGCGAACGTTGATAAGAACCGAGACGAAATATTTTACTTTTCTGTGCTGTGGTTTACAGACAATTTGTTTAGAGCGTAACTCATAACTTGCGGAAATTCGGATGTTTTATGAGTATTGTTTTATAAATTCACTCTTTTTCCGATTGATGCCCAATGAACATTCAGCCAGTGTCCAAGGTCACGTCACGTGACCAACACACAGGCCAGCACGGAGAATTGCTATAAATCGATATTTCTTCCTGCTAAAAGGTCACAATGTAGGCGTAGTTATTTCACTCTTGTTGTAAATCATCAGCAGACTTCTGGGGAGTTTCGAACTTGTGACCTTCAGGTCGACAGTTGAGTCCTGTACTATTTGGTCAATTAACGGTGAAGTTGACTAACAAAATATGTTAATTTATACAGTTTACTCCACACAATCTAACCCCCGTTGTGTGGTTTCCTATGTGAGACATAACTCCTGTAGATAGTGTAAAAAGCCCTCCCGGGAACAGCTGAATAGAACCACTTCATTGGGTTAAGATATGCAACGTAACGTGGTAGAGAAATGCCAATTTCAATGCCAGTCTGTTGGGAGCTCAGAGCAAACTCAACCCTTCTGCTGTTTTCTCAACATGTGTTAATTTTCTGGGAAATTCGGAATAGTTTAGAAGACAGGCTAGCCTGTTTCGGTATTTTCTTTGGAGAAATGCTGTTCGTAACGAAGGCACATTTCCAGTTACAACATCTGTTAATTTGCTGAGAAATTCGGAGTGGGTTAGAAGATAGGCTAGCCTGTTTCGGTGTTTTCTTTGGAAAAATACTGTTCGTAACGAAGGCACATTTCCAGTTAGTCCCAACTGTCCTTTTATGAGCAGTGTTGCCCTATTGGCAAACGACCCGCCCGCTGATCTTTGCCCTTGGTGGGTGAGTGACCTTGAGTGGAAGACCCATTTATTCGATGGGTATTGCACATCTCCAGACGACGAACGTACCGGTTCATCACCATTGTGATTGTCCTCTCCGCCACCGGAGTCGTTATGAAATCAAACCCGAATGTTTCTCTTGGAAAGGAAACCACTGAATGTAAGGTAAGCAAGCGTAGTGATACTTATTTTCGAGGAGCACCGATCAACTTTGAAATACATGTTGTTTAGGACAGGAACGCTGCTGGTAACTGCAGCTTATATCAAAATGAATGTGAGCAATATTTATTCAGGAAAATTATGGTCAAAGGTCAGCCTCCAGTTTTCGAAATACACCGATACAAACCACCTTGATTCTGTCGTGTTTTACACAGGTGACATGAATTCACAAAAAGCTCGTACAAGGTATGAGTAGATGTTTTGCTTATGGTTTTTGGTTGCAAATAGGTGAGTTGTTCAAAATCCGACCCCAAACACGGTCACGATGCAGGCGATTGTTCGGTTTTCCCATTTAACGGTGCAGGTATCTGCAAAACAAAGTACACACGGAGCAGCATGGTCAAGAACTTTCCACACTGAACACTTTTCAGGGGGCGATCAATTGGCGATAATTTAAGACCCATTTAGACGCAGGGCAATAAGCAATCGAGTGACGCCTTCAAGCTATCACTTGCGGATCACAAAATTTAGCTGAGCGACGCTTGAAAAATAGACGCTGGCTGAACTTCAAGCAGCTTTGCAAGCTAGTTTTGGAGGTTGATGCAGACATCTATTTTTTGGCAAACTGGAAAAACAGCACAATCACTAATTTTCTACAATCATTCTTGTGAAAACCGTAATTCCTGAGCTTAGTTCTCGGTTTGAACCTTCCAAGCTTGTGTTTTTGTCAAAAGGCCCACCAAAGGTGTACAAAGTGTAATGCCGCCCAAAACCAATTCAAAAACACATGCACGGCGCGTCCTGTACATTGCATGTGGTGGCAACACTCTGGAAATGCCAACGTCTTCTGGATCGTTGGCAGCCAGCAGTCGGCGGATCATGATTGTCTGTGGGTCCACATTCTCGGCCAATCACATTTAAGCGTGATGCTTGACCGGCATGCGGCCCGGTGTTCTGGCCAATCGTGTGCAGGATAGCCTTGTTGGCCGCACCAGCGCCCACCTGCTGGCGGCTCAGCGGTTTCGATGCGGAATTTCGCCTAACAGTGCTTAAATCCGACACTACGCTACCGTGCAAATGCGCACTCGTCACGAACAGTTAACTTTCATGTTACCTATGGCTACTTATTGGAAAGTGCACATTATGAACATGTGGATATCCATCGTACAATCATATACGAAGTTCTACTCAGGTTGATCGAGCTAATTAGAAAGCGAGAGTCAGCAAGACATGAGTCAACTTTTATTGCCGAATAGGACTTGGTCTTGGACTTCAAAAGCATAATTGTCGCTATCTGGTTTAAGATCTGTTGTCAGCTGTAGTCCGCACGCACAACCAAGATCTACTGTCTCAATAAGTATCCAGGAGGGATATCAGATCCATTAAACGACTAATAATATTTATCTTTCAGCTTGCTTTGCTTCTCCATCGACGTAAAAGAACTCAAAGGATGCATACTTGTTGCTGTTTTTCTCTGAGATGCTGCGCTCGAGTGAAGTGCAGATTGATGAAAAGTGCCGGCAAGAAGTGAGTGATCAGCCCAAACTCGGAAGTAGATGAACTGCGTAGGACAGGTAACTTCTAAAGTGAGCACTCTGACCACTCAACAGAGCTATAATGCAGTGTTAACTAAGGCCTTGATCACCTGAATGAATAAACATCGGGCAAGCAGTCACCTTTTAACCAACCGGCCATGCTAGGTTAGGAATTTTGAAGTGAAACACTCGAACACGGAAGCTAACCATCTATGGAATTTGTCTGATAAAACGTCTTAAGAAGCTAGCGAAATACACTCATTCGCAAACTAATTTGATTTTTCGGAGACTCATCGGGAACCCAGCTGAATCTCTCGGATTTGCTGTTTACAGGTAACTGAATGTGCTGCACCAGGCCGCCTCATGTTTCAGTCGCTACGATATTCGAGATATCAAGATGTCGAGAAGCTTCTAAACACACACACACTGGAAAGACGCCTTCCCTTTTTAGGCTCTTGAATTTCGGATGGCTTTCAGATGGTCATTCTGGCCCGAACGGGGTCAAACGTTCTACTCACTAGTACTTTAAAAAGCCATAAGAATCGATTAATGCCGCATATGCTTACGCCTAAGGGATGTGACTGAATTGCCGAACACAGTCACCATGCAGGTTGCTTCGAATAACTGATGCGTTTATCAGGCATTCCCATTTTAGAAGTGTCACAAACTGGACGCGTTCAGCGTGTGCTGATGGGATATTGATACCGTGCTCATCCCGCGTGTTTCACTGTTCAAATCCCAGCACGCAGTCACCGTGTAGGTTGCTTCGAATAACTGATGCGCTTGTCAGGCATTCCCATTCCAGAAGTGTCACAGGTGCGACAAACTGGGCGCGTTCAGCATGTGCTGATGGGATATTGATACGGTGCTCATTCCGCGTGTTTCACTGTTCAAATCCCAGCACCCCTGATGCACCCACGCAAGAGGGAACATGTACTTTTGCACATTCAAGAGGGTATTTCTGAGCACAACATTAGTCAGAAGAAACAGTTTGTTATCAAGAAAAAAAGATTAAACATCATATTGATTTGAGGCTACCTATTCTGAACACTGGCGATAAGATCATACAAGAGTAGACTTTGATCGATTTATCAATAATAATCGATCGATCTATTGAAAACTGGGTTTTACAAGCGGCCGTGCACGGTACTGTTCTTATTTCCAAATCTGTTACAACCAACCTGTTGAGTTAACTGTTGGGCGACACGATTTCGTTTAGTAAACAATCTGTTACGAATCTTTCACAAACAACATGTAAAGAAAACTTGAAGCAAACGGTTGACGGATGTTTTACAGCACATCTCGGAGGATATTAGATATTGCGAAAAGGTTCGCTACCATCAAGCGGTTCTTGTAACCTCCAACTTGTACCAGGTCTTCCTGATAGTTTTCTTTACTATCGTTCCCCTATATTCTCCTATTGACATGGAAGACTGTGCCCAATCAAACATTTCCTTCGTTTCCCCCTGCATTTCTTCTGGTATAGGACATCCAGTGAAATTGTGAAAACACAGTGTTTCTGAGTGATAAATAACCGAAATTCATGTGTATACACTGGTCTGGGGATCTTCTGGTGTAGGTACCACATGTCTGGTCATTCATCGTGGAATCATCTGATAGCTTGACGGCTTTTGGCCGAGTTTTAGATGAAGACACTCACACCAGGCTTCTGAAATCCAGACTACAGTCAAACGAACAGACACTGTTGATGAATTACCCAAGAGTCGAGTTCCCTCGCCTGCCGATGACATCATTGATGGAGTTCCTCAATGACTGATTTGGTTTGCTCTAAATCAGGAACCTCCAACCCCGGTAGACTTTTTGGCAAAGCCATTTTTCACTCTTTCATCTCTTCTTTTACCCTCTAATTTGTCCGAAAAAGGTTCAGATCAAATATGCGAAACCACTGTTTGAGACTCTCTGGTGCATATTTTCTACACATCCACACAAGTATATTTAACTTTCTCATCCCTTCACATACATTGAGTGACAGTTTTCCGCAATCTCTTCAGGTTTATACAAGTGTAATGCTGGAATTTAAGCTCCAACTTTCACTTTCAATTCCTGTTTCGTTTAAAACACAGTCACAGTCCTTGGGCTGTAGTACCCTTGTTACAAATGCGGTGAAGTTCTGTATTTCAATATTCCTGTTCAGAAGGAAGATATTTATATCGTTATCACTCCATTCTAGTATTTCAACGTTCAACCTTTACTTCTTTCACTCTCAGTTTCATCCTCTCAGTGAGGCGAACCTTCTCTGGAAAGCCGATAGGCACTGTAGAGCTGTTCTATCCTTATTGGAAAACATCATCAGTGTGCATTGCACGAAACTCAGAGGATTTTGGACACGTGATCTTCCAGCCAGTGTTTGAACAGTTTACCGTTCGGCCACCAGTGTCTGATCAGCAATGTGTCTAGCTCTCTGTTGTGGACCACAGTCTTCTTAATGCCTTCTTATTACCGTGAACCCGGGTCTGGATAGCCGATTGATGGCCTGGTGCTCTTGGACAAACCAGAAAAAGTCAATGAACGTGCGAATTGGCTGGTTCTCCTAATACTCTGATTGTTTATTCTGTCATCACAATCACAATAGGTGTCCCCACGTGTCCCTCTCTCTCACACACACACTTTTGGTGGTACTGCTTGTCGAGATTCTTCAGGCCAACCTTACCTCATCACCCTTTCAGTGTCCAGGTTGCCTAGCCAGGTTATCTAGCCAGGTTGCTTGAATTTGGACACGTTGAGCTTTCGGCGAATTTTCAGCAACCTCATGGGTAGTACATACAAGTGGATACGTTATTGTTTTGGTTTGCTCCGTTTGTGATATTCAGTGCGTTTCCGGTTAAGAGTTCTCCTAGTGTGCTCCGTCTCTCACTTTAATCCACGCCTGTTGACAGAAAAGGTTGTGCAAGTGATTTCAAGAGTCCACAGGACTGGCGCTTACTAGTGAACAGCGTTTTCGGTGCCTTTTTATGGGTAGTAGCCGGGGCAAAAGTTGGTAGTCGGTTTATTATCGACCTTGGTCATTAATACACACGCGGTAAGCGTTTGAGTTCGACCAGGTGATCTAAAATCTTATCGTCACTTAATTTTGTGCAGATTGAATCATCCTTGTCTTGTTCTGACGTCAAAGGAATGTGGATTTCAATAGGAAGTCCAGAATTTCGGCAACTGCATGCATACAACAATCCAGCACGTTTGAAGCTTCCGTGAGCTACTAGGAAATCCTGACGAGTGAGTCAAACGGAACCATTCAAGGGGTTGGGAACGTTCATTCATTCAACTCAGGTGTGCACAGCATGGGCTTGCCTGTTGTGAGAGAGGTAGGGCGACACGTGAGTGACACACGAGTCCAGTACTTCCTTGGTTTGATGTGAGCTAACCAGGATGACTTGATAGCAGCTGAATGTTAGTAGTCTGTGGAGATTTTCGAATTTCTAATTAGATTTCCTCCAGCAAGTGAAGCTAAATCCGAACTTCACTGTCTTATCGGTTGTCTACCACAATCGTGCACGTGAAATATCTGAGGTCATGTGATCTTCGGGTGAGTTTCTTCCTATATATTTATCACTCCCACGTGACCTAACCCACAGTTCTGTAATTCAAGTTTCCTCCCTGGAAATCGAGGAAATTTGGGAAATATTGTATGGCTGTTCGCCAGTGGACTTCAAAGTATTGCAAACAAGAATTTGATCCAGATTCCACCAACAAGAGTGTGCGTGCACTTGTGACTGAGTGAAGTAATCTATGAAGTCGAAGCCAGCGCAGATAAAAGGTTATTGGTGATTTGAGGAGATTACGTAACTGGAAAATCAGATTTAATCCTGTCATTATTACCAATCTGTGTTGAAAAGCCGAGGAACATCGTATGTCCGTTTCATCCTTATTGTGCACCATCACCAGTGCGAATCAGACGACCCTGCTCAGAGGAAAGAGTTATTCAAGAGACGAGTGGAACTTCCATCTGCGCGGTGGTCCCTCAAGGAGCCAGTCAACATGTTACCATATGATACAGACTCCGTGTCTAAACTATGAGTTACTGACAATGCAGGTCAGCCGCTCATGAAAGAACACTTAAACGTCCGAGTTTGGTACACTCTGCTGGATTTTCGCAGGATAAGCATTGCTAATGATTCCCAATTAGGATGAAACGCCTGAACAGTACTTCTCGGCTCTTCGAACAGGACGAGCATCGAGAATTACACTCATCTGCATATCACTTCGGTTTTGATGGCAGGCACACGTGGAATCCAGTTCAATCTTTCCTTTTTTTATGAGGTTTCATGTTTCAGTCAGCACGATATTTCAAATATTGCGATACTAAAAAACATCATAAAAACGAGACTGAGTTGGGTTCTAGATGAGTCTCTCAGCAAAGCTAAGTTTGGCATACTGGTTCATTTCCCTAACTGTTAGACAGGAATTCACACGGATCCCGTTACACCGCACGTCTTCAGGGGCTGCTACGGCCGATAAGCCTAGCCCGCACCAGACTAGCCAAAAATTCGGGAGACTTGCCTGTCCGGCATCAAGACGAGATCTAATTGGTCGAGAATCTGGACCCAACAGCCAATCATGACCCAGTATTGGCCAAATGCCGGTTGCCAATAGCGCATCTAGAACGCGTCAGAAGTTCCAGAAAGTTATAACCGCCTACGCTGTTTGTAGGAAGCGCCGTACAGCTGTTCCTGACTTCGTTTTGGACATTAATAGACCTTGTGCACCTTTGGTATTGCGATACTAAAAAACATCATAAAAACGAGACTGAGTTGGGTTCTAGATGAGTCTCTCAGCAAAGCTAAGTTGGCATACTGAGTGTATTTCCCTAATTGTTAGACAGGAATCCACACGGATCCCGTTACACCGCATGTCTTCAGGGGCTGCTACGGCCGATAAGCCTAGCCCGCACCAGACTAGCCAAAAATTCGGGAGACTTGCCTGTCCGGCATCAAGACGAGATCTAATTGGTCGAGAATCTGGACCCAACAGCCAATCATGACCCAGTATTGGCCAAATGCCGGTTGCCAATAGCGCATCTAGAACGCGTCAGAAGTTCCAGAAAGTTATAACCGCCTACGCTGTTTGTAGGAAGCGCCGTACAGCTGTTCCTGACTTCGTTTTGGACATTAATAGACCTTGTGCACCTTTGGTGGTTGTTTTGACGTGAAGGCTAGCTTGGGAGGCTCAGATCGTGAACTAAGCTGAGGAAAATACCATTTCTACACTAACTTTGCGCAATTTGGGTTCAAGAAGAACATAACATAAAGTTGATAGAACGTCGTGATGAGCCCCAAGAATGGCGAGACGGATTGTCTTCTGTTGAACATTTTTCAGCAACCTCATGAGTTGTGTATTACACTTAAAGATTAGCTTCACTTACAGGACAAGGTCGCAGGTGGGAAGCTAAATGTGTTTCCGACTTGATGGCGTAATCTTAGTAATACGGGTGATCAATAACTACCCTCGATATTGAGCAATCTGGCGTTTTGTTCACGTATTTGACAATTCCCGCCTTATCACCACAAAATTATACGTAATCAAAATTATAAAGAATGCATCAGGTAAAGCACAGCAGTTCACCGTATCAAGTTCAGCCAACAGTCTAGCGATACTTTACTCACCATCTTTCGTGTTGTCCCAGTAACATGAACTTGCGTTGTACAATCCACCACCGTTCTTTTGAGCCAGAGTACAGTTCACTTAGGGGGAAAAAGGGAGATCACAGTGAATAGGTAAATTCGTGGCTTGCTTTCTGTAACACTGACAGCGCTGAATGACGCTCAGTGCACCAAGTTTTGTCAACTAACCAACTCTTCAACACATATTGACTTTATGGCTTGAACTTGGTAACACGGTGATCAATAACTACCCACGATATTAGGGAATCGAGCGTATAGTTCACGTCCAATGCAATGCCCGTCTTATCATCACAAAATTATACATAATCAAAATTTCAAGAAATGCATCAGACATCTTCCAGAGTGCACAGCAATTCACCGTAACAAGTTGAGCCAACAGTTGAGCAGTACTCACCATCTTTCGTGTTGTCCCAGTAACATGAACTTGCGTTGTACAATCCACCACCGTTCTTTTGAGCCAGAGTACAGTTCACTTAGGGGGAAAAAGGGAGATCACAGTGAATAGGTAAATTCGTGGCTTGCTTTCTGTAACACTGACAGCGCTGAATGACGCTCAGTGCACCAAGTCTTGTCAACTAACTAACTCTTCAACACATATTTAGAATAAAAATAGCAAGGTCCAATAAAAATTTGTTGCCTACCTTATCGATTAGACTACAATACCTAACCACGAAATTTTCGGGATTCAGAGTGCCACTACTTTTTGGATGTTCACATCTCAGAAAGACGAGAATCAAATTGCCTCCCATTTCTTGCATTTTGGGAATAAATGGTACTGCACTAAATGGAAGTCGAATTGGAACCCGCAACGGTGCAAAACTGTGCCGCGTCGGACTATCACAGAATCTTTTCAAAGACTGTGTGAGTGCAGTTCTTCCGGTTTCTCATCCGCTCTGGGGAATTCCCGCCTGCCAGAACATGTCGATGCCTATCACTACGACACGTTAATGGAGCCTTGGCACAACTGCTTCTAAAGGATTAGTGGTCGATCCCCGTCAAGATCCTATAGACGTAACGATGTATACTACTGAGGAAGCATGTGGGTAGTGTTTGGTCTAGTGTCCAAGCTCTGCCCCCCGTAGCTAATAGAAGATGGAAATTATGAAACCGATTCGCAGTATTCTTTCATTGTTTTCCAATGTGTAAATAACGTCCGGGATAGTTTAAAGTGACGCTTAAGGATGTTTAAATTCGTATCTAATGGTTTGTAACCGCTTTGTTTGTGGGCTAATGAACTGCTCTGCTGCGAAGGACGTCCCTCCTTCCATGCAAACAACTCTCCCGATATTCCCAAGAAAACTGAAGACATTTGCCTATAGGACTTCGTCAGATAGCGTCGAATCTGGCCAAATTTCACTGCGTCCCATTTTGGGATTGTCCATCGTTTTGCCTTCTTCACTAACACAATTCACATAATTCTCGGTCCAAGAGGGCGAAATGAATGTTCACATCTGATGACGTGTGTCATTTACCCGTACTAATTCAATGGATACGAGTGACCCGAAATCGCCAAAAGCTTAATTCTTACGGGATTAAGGTTACAACATCCTGTGCCTTGTAGATTTTTATCATTGGAAGTAGCCAAAGAAATGTGTGTGTGTGTCTGTGTGTGTGTGTGTGTGCGCGCCTTCCTGTATCTGGAGGGACGGGCTGGATAAAATTGTGATCTTTATTGTCTGTGAGGCAGCCGAACATACAACGTGCTTTCTAAAAGTTATGAATTTAGGCTTAAAAGCTACATGTTTGGGAAGCGATTTATTGACCAGCCCGCTCTCCTACAGGGAGAACGTTGTGAACAGATCATCTAAAAGAAGAGGTCGCTTTCTATTGGTTACTCAAGGTCAAAAACCCTTGAGAGACCACCTCTGATTGGTTTTTTGAATGATCTCTCTGGAGTGGAATTCTGATTGGTCCTTTAGAATGACAAATGACGTGCGTGCTTTCTAAAATTAATCCAAATGAATTAAACATATATGTGCCTCCGGACAAGTAAATGGTAGTCAGAATTTGTGGAGGGTTAATCTTCTAAGGACATTCAAAGAAGATATGCGCACCGTGAAAGGATAAACTTACCAATATACTTGTAGGGTTTAGAAAGCTTTACCAGTTTATCCAGGCAACCTTCAATTATCGTTCGAGCCCACTGTTGCGTTTGATCGTGTGCATAAGACTGTTGACTAAGCACTGTCTCTATACTCTAAACCGTCAGATTTGCGGCACATTTTTGCCAAATGAATTGCTTACTTTTCGGACGATGGATTCCACCTCTTCAACACTAAATTGCATCTGAAATTGAAACGGTTTGTTTGATCAAGTTAGAAAGAATTTTTTTGTTTTACTCTTGAATGGAACACTGGATAAATGAATATTCCATTTAGGCCAACGGATCATCATCGACAGCATAACATCAGTGTTCAACATCGATACTTCACTGCCGTATAGTTGTGAAAGTCATGGTTGTACGAGGTTTCAGATACTGCCAGGGCGCCCACACCTAGACAGGAGGACGATTGGGGTCCTCAACCAAAGCCTTCGGCTCAAAAGCCTAACCGCAAGGCAGCGGTGTTTGGCGGTAAATGCATTAACATTTCTACGGAACAAGTCGCCACATTTTTGACCCCCAACCTGGGGGACCAGGAGACTGTGTTCGTCAGACCTCTAACCATTGACCAACCTGGTGTGAGAGACTCTGTGAGCGTCGCGGGAACAGTCCCCAGTATAGCTCAATGGATCGCTGGGATGCGCAAACCGTCACACCACGGCAAGGTTCAGTCTCTTCGTGACGTTATAAACGAATAACACCTATTAATAGACCGTCGAACTCTGTCTTCCTCTTTCGCGGTTGTTTTTCTTTGCCGTTTATTTTCACACCCAAGTGGAGCAGCAGGTTAACAAACCTGAGAAACCCAACCCCAACCCCCGAAATTCACCTAGTTTCGATAACGGACACGTGTTTCTGTTCTTAACGAATGTTCACTACGTCACACATCATACGAGTAGTATCAGAAATATAAGAATCCCGATCAATGCGACTTCTGTGTTTAGGTCCTTACTCTAGAGACGAAAAAGGGACTCGCTGTAACGAAAATGGTTTTAGAGCTAGCGAAATACACTCATTTACACACAACTTTGGTTTTGAGAGAGACTCACCTGGAACCCAGCTGAATCTCTCATTTATGATCTTTCCAACTGAAACATGAGGCGGTCTGGCGTAGCACATTCATTTGCTTAGAAACATCATAAACGAGAGAGTCAGTCGGATTCTAGATGAGTCTACCGCAAAATCAAATTTGTTTGCAAATGAGTGTATGTTCCCCGATTTCGTGCAATTTGATTTCAACGAAAGGTTGATGGAAACTCGGGGACTGCGCCTACCTTATGAGCCCCAAGAAAGGCGGAACTGGTCGTGGGCTGCCGAGTAGTGCATACATCTATAAGAGTTACGCTAACTTTTTAGGTTTCAGATTGACGGCCGACCGCAACTGCTAAAGCCGCGAAAATTCGAACCTGGGTCTTTACTGATCAAAGCCATGATGTACTCAAGCAGAACAAACTAAAAGACCACGAGCCTTCGACTGAGTTCTGTCTACCACGGCCTGCTGGACATTTATATGAGAAGGAAAATATAACCGACACATTTGGCTGACTTAATGCACGACTTGGCAAGCCAAACGAGAAGCGGCCAATCTAGATAAGAACATTACTTATGTGCTACTGAACAGTAAATAGTAGTAAAGTGCTCAGATCATTTTGGTGCTGCAGAGGGTGCGGGCTGTGGGTTAGTCACTGCCAAAATCAATAAGTGGCACAAGGAGACCAGTCTGTTTTTCATTTATCGGCATTTGACCCAGCTTTTAGATGATAGTGATCCATCAGCGTTTAAACAACGGTCTACATTTCAGGTGGCATTAGGAGCAGTGAGAACTGAAACTCACAATTGTGGTTACAAGCCACAAAAATTACCGGTTGGAAAGGAGCAGAATAGTGGTTGAGGACATAGGAGACTTGACTACAATGTCAGAGAGTGAAATAAGACAATAGCCTATGTAGAGGAGAATTCCAGCTGCTTCAACACTGCAGCAAAGAGTCCTGTTGAGTCACATGCTTCGTCGCTGTACGCTCACCATCAACGGGGCAGCCGATGAACAACTGACGCAGATACCATCCAAAGTGTGCAAAATCGTTCTGACCAAGGCGTTAGCATCACGGTTTTAGAAAAGAGCTGCATCTACGCGGCTTGAAAATTTGCAAAGCAGCTCTTTGAAAACAATACGAAATATGTGAAAATTACTTGGAACCGATTGAATAGTCATTGTTTTGGAAAAATTTTGGTGACAATCGGTGGAGGTTTTAAGACGGGGACTGTGATTCACACTAGAGCGGCCGATGACATAGGCGGTGGAAATTACTAAGCATCACAGAGTGAAGAGGATCGAGGGTGTGGAGCTGGCGAGCGTATGGAAAGCGGTCTTAGATAAGCCGAGTTGACACGTAACTACGTCAATCCACGTAGAATCATTAGCAAAAACTGGGGTAGGGGTGGGGGTGGAAGTTCCAACCCGATCAAAGGTCACAACATCCCTCTTACGCAACAATCTTAGCACTAGCTCATCCACACAGACGGGCAGAAGGTTTAAACGATGTTTAAGAGGGACCATCAAATGAACCGAACCAGAAGATCTAGACCCAGGCTGGACCCAAGCACAAGCAGGTTTTCCCATCGGACCAACACTTGTTCACGCACCCCAACACACAAGAATCCCTCCACCGACACCCTACAGAGATTTAGCTTGACTTAGCCCACCGGTTCTCCTTCCGCCTCGAAACCTAGTCACTTGGCCTGACGAAGCTTTTGTGTCAAAAGCGAAACGTTGCCCAGCAATAAATCTACCGATTGTCACCAAACTTTTTCGAATACGAAACGTGATTTAACCCAATTAACCAATCGACCGAGTAGGTTCTTAAGACTTCCCCAAGGATTGAGGCGGACATGAAAGGTGGGAACACTTTTGCTTGACCATTTCATTAAGCAATAAATATGAATAGAGTACTCCTTTTCAACGAAGATTCCGTCCAGTAAGTGAAGCCATCCCATGCTGAAAAGCCGAGAAGCACTACATAGTTTTTTAATTCGTGTTAGGCATCAACAGCCGTGCATACCTCATGAAACTTCAGGTCGTTTCGAAACCGCAGCCTCCCAGTTGTTGGTTCGAACCAGTGGTCTTTCGGCCACAACAGGCTGATCAACTGTTTGGTTAGCTGGTGCCAATCTCGCGGCTGTATTGTCTGGTTCGCGCCACTTTCTTTGAATCAACATCTTTGCCTTGAATTGTATTGATTTCTGCGGGCTGCCGGCTAGTTTTGCTTAGGCAAAAATAATCTCGAAAGAATCGCACTTGGGTGCATCCTCAGACTTCCTTCAGGTGATACTCAGTAGAATCGCTGTTTTCGGAAAAAGCATGAAAATCGGTTAAAGCTTACATGCCCCATCGATTGCTTAGTCGAACAGTTCAGCAAGAATGTGAAACAGACTCATTTTGGTCGGTACACTTGCCCAAGACCATCCAGCCATCCGGCGTTCCTACAGAAACCACAGTATGTGTTTCGTAGACTACCAGTGAAAGGAAGAAGGCCTTCGCTGCGGAGTTGTTCGTTAGAAAATGTCATGAGACAGAGAAGCAAAACCGTATTTGCATCTTATTTCACGGACATCCATCTTCTCCTGAACGCGTCCTCTTGAACTCTCCTGGCTATCCGTTAACTCCAGTCATTCGTTGCTCAAATCCAAGTAAATGTCACAAAGCGACTCCACAAAGTCCGCAACAGATTTCCCATTTTCAAGAGACGCAAAGCGAAATTCCAAGAACAACACATACCTACTCACATCTTCCCCATCAGCAGTACTACCGTTACACCAGTGTGCTCAAGACAGTAAGGTCTTTGATGAACCGAAAGTGTAGTGGGTGGTTCAAAATACCTACAGACGGGTATTATGTGGCAGAACATATGAAAAATCAATGTCTGTAGGAATGCGAATGTGGAATCCAGTCAAGGTCACACCTGAAAATACCTTTGCAGTCAAAAGATTCGTTTCTGCATCGGTGAGTAGCAGAATAGCAGAAAGCCACACCATTCTTATCAACCATTTAGATCATTTTATTAGTGCCTAATTTTTCTAAATTCGCGAGTGATTTTGGTTTTTCGAAAAAAATCAGAAATAGACTTGAAGTGCTGAACTCGTGTGAGTGAATTTTAGGTATGTACGAAGCACATTTCCGCAGTATCCTAGATTGAACAAAGTACATCATCAAAAAATCTATATGGCTGAACTATCCTGATCTCTCTGCCGACCCAAGTAAAATTGCTCCAGGCTGGCGGTCGACACAGAAACTGCCATACATACAGGCCGCCTCATTTTTCAGTCACTACGATATTCGAGATATCCCGGTACATGTATATCTTTGTGATGTACTACTCATAAGGTTGTTGAAAATCCGTCGACAGCCCACGACCAGTTTCGCTATTTTTGGGGCTTATCAGGTAGGCGAAATCCCCGGGTTTCCGTCAACCTTATGTTCTACTTGAAATCAAATTGCACGAAATTAGCTAATAAACACTTGGTCGTGGGCTGTCGATGGATTTTCAGCAACCTTGTGAGTAGTACATTACAAAGATATGCCATACTTACGTTTTGTTCGTAAACAAAGCGCACGTAAGGACCTTTTCCAATTTTGAGAACCAAATCGTATTGTTCGTTGGGAAAACGCTGTTGGCAGATTCATCTTCGTGAGTGATAAAGACGATGTTAACAGATTTTTCAAGGTTCAGAACAATAAACCAATGAGGATTTCTCAACACCTTGCTTTCTCTATCAAGGAGAACGTATGGCGCACTCACACACACAGGTTGAACACATGACTGGAGCCCCTTCACATTAGAGCAATTGACGATCAACGAGTCATTGCAAGACTCATCAGAATCCAAAAATAAATGACTGTGGATCGGCACACTACTGGGTTGCACTCATGCAGGATAAATGGTGCTCCACACCCAAGTTCTGTTCAGATTCCAAGACCGCTATCCATACGACATACGACAGATTCCAGTTTATGAGGTAAAGCGGTGCACCGAAGCTAGTCGACCAAAATCAAGGAAAACCTCTTTCCGTAAACGGGCACCATGTTTCGGACAGTAGACACGGGCCATCACACACACACACACACACACCGCACTTGCAGTTTGGCTGAGTGCCCGCACAATCATTTGAGCTGAGCAGTCCTCGCTCTAGTCTACTCTGCTCAATAGCTTCCGAAATTCTCCCAAGCTGAAATCATGTACTTCTGAGCTAACGTACTCCGAAACGTGTACTTTATATTCCTTATTCAATCACTACTGCTGTGGTCTAGCTGGTCCTAGTACCTGGCTGTGCAGTTCATCAGTATTTACCTGGAATTCGTCAGGATGACTGTACATCACCTAGGCCTTGGTGGAAACGGCTCACTTGGTCTCACCTGAGCCAACTAAATTGATATGGGGAACAATCCATCCAACATGAAAGTTTATGGATTTACAACACAGACACACTGCGTTTCAACTTACTGTTATGTAATGGAGGTAAACTGGCATGGAGATATCACGCAGTGGGTGTAGTCGGCTAGTTCTGGTGTATCTGAAGGAACGCCAGTTAGAAATACGATGCAGCTCCCCAAGCGAACGGATGTTCGGGGGTTCAAATCGCGTCCGACCCTGCAACTGACCTCTTTGCGCTAGTAAGCGATGGAAGGGCCTATGTAGACTTTTTACTGGGTACTGTACCTAGCGGGGCACCTACCTGGTTTAGCGTGTACGTGGTGAGTCTGACGGGCAGCATGAAAAGTGGTATTTGTTGAGCGAGTATCAAGACAGTCAACATCAGACGAAAACCACAATTCATCCTCTGTATATGAAAGATACTCTGTCGATGAGTTACGCCCAGCCGAATAGCCTATACCCCCCCCGTTATAGTGTTCTTTGAGCCATACAGCGCTGGTATTTCTCGGCGAGGATAAAAGAGGTATATAGTGCTCGCCAAAACTCTATACTATATGGAAGGTCATCCTAGGACCAAAGTTTATAGCTTTTACCATAGTTGACTACTTCCCCTTTAAGGTGTTTTATATATTTTTTCATAAAAAGTTAGTAATTAACAGTTTTGAACTCAATTATTGTATATTTATTGTTGATTATAAAATTTGGGAATGTGAAGTTGTCAAAATTTCCGAAAACTTTAATCGTTTGGGACGCAAAAATTGGATTACCGTTGCCCGAAGACGTTCTCCGGAAGTGCCGCAAAATATTTTCACCAATATGGTAGTTTTTCACTTGGGAAAAAATGCAATAACATGGCATATACAATTCTTAAAATACTTAATTCCGTTCATACTGAATTCGAAACGGATACCTCCCCCCCGCAAACTGTCAAACAATCGAATGGCTATGATTAAGAAACAGCCAACTATAATAGTCACCAGAGTTCCACTGTAGCTTCATGGTAGATTAGACTCAATATCTTGGTTTACTTCTAGTCATTTGATTGTTTCTATTTCAGGAGTGGAGTGGTCGCACTCCCAGGTAAGAAGGTGAGAAATCAAAACCGATTTCCGATAGCCACAGACGGCATGTGATATCGAGATTCAAACTAATTTAGTTGAAATATTTCTGTTCACTCCGCTTGCTCTCTCTCTCTCGCTGTTTTAAAAAAGCAGCGTACAGCTGTTACCAACATGGAATTTTGGAAAATCAATATGAATAGCGTTTTTGTAGTGCCCATTTCAAAAGCCTAGTTGGTATTTCGGACCACTAAAATGTGATAGACGGCACACACTTTCCTTCAATTCGATCGTGTCAACCACTTTGGTCACCCTCGTCCACAAAACGGCCTACTGATGACGGTGTGACCTTTGCTTAGGCAGAAGACAAACGAACATTTTCACTGCGCATATTTAGCTTGGAACGTTGTTCTGGCCCCTCCGGGGAGAACGGGTTGATTGTTCATCCAGTGAAACTGAGAAATTAGACGCTTCCTTTCCCATTAGCTATCTTTCTTTCTGACAAAGGGATGAGGAAAAAAACTCGTTTGCTTTCGCAGGATGGATGGGAAGTCTTATTAGATGAACCAAGGATTCATAGAATAAATTTGGGGAAATCTGTCATGAAATGGAGACTCTTGATACCCTCAAGTCGTCAAGGTACGGCGTGTGTGTGAGACCTACCAAGGCCCGGATCAGTCAACCATCAAATGCAAACACCGGGTGATGCGATCCCGCGTGGACACGTGTGAATCAACATGTTACGCGATAAAAAGGAATCGATCGATGAACGGGATATTAACATGTATATCTTTGTAATGTACTACTCATAAGGTTGCTAAAAATCCGCTGACAGCCCACGACCGGTTTCGCCCTTTTTGGGGCTTATCAGGTAGGCTCAGTCCCCGAGTTTCCGTCAACTTTATATTCTACTTGAACATGTTATCCATGAAATGGCTGACAAACGGATGAGCTGTGAAGCCTCTCGGTGATAATTTTCAATTCATCAAGCAGTTCACATCCAGTCGATAGATTTTCAATCCAAAAGTACAAATCACTGTGTATGAAAGGGAGACAAGGAGGTCTGGGCTGGGTCTGAACAAACAGTTTCCCAAAGACTAGGCGGGTATCAAACTACCGTGCCCTTGTACTGCAGTATGAATTTTGCCTACGATGCGCGATGCATCCAACCCAGAATATATCAACTATGAGCGTGAGCACCTTCCACGAACTTCCAACAATCGGTTTACAGCTAAAATTGATGCACGAATTTATGTTCCTAGCCCAACCTGCTCCGGATTATAAGTACCAGGTGACTTGGAAGTAATTACAGGAAGAACAAAATTCAAAAAATTGCTTCCGGTGATTTAAAACTCCTGGCATGGGGTATGGCAAAGTACAGGAGAAGACGATGACATCATAGAGGATATCCTGGAGATCTGATTTGGCTGGTCTCTTCTGGTGACAGGGGTCCGCGTTAGAGTGGGTCGACTAAACTCTTCGTTTTGTGTGAAATCAAAATGCTCCTTAAGCTAACATAAGTTTTTTTGTGGTAAATAGTATATTGGTAATGTGTCACAATAGCGATAGCTCGGGTGAGTTTATAGGTTGCTGATCAGGTGACTTTTGATCCGTTCGCCGAGCTTGTCAAATGAGTTGCAACTGTTTCGACACCATACGAAGCGACATCGTCAAAGAAGTGCAGACCACTACGCAACAAAGTACCATACAAGGTGACGTTGTCAAAGGAGTGCAGACCACTACGCAACAAAGATCAAGAGCGGAGCAATAAATCTCAAAAACACTGTTCCCAACTTAGCCAACCGCGTTGACAGATAACAGATAACCTTCAAACGCTACATAAAACCACCAAATGCCAGCTGACTTTCGTACTGATGATATCCTCTTGTATGAAGGCCAAACGTTTGCAAGTTAACCCGGGCAAACAGACCAACAGCCACCGGATAACTGATATATTTCTGTGCATGTCACATAATACAACGCATATATTCCTGTAATCGATCCAATTAAGAACAAGATTCTTACATGGGCATCAAGTATGGGACATTACTGGGAGCCTCCGTGGCTAATTTGTGAACGAAATCTCTCTGCTATTACTTAAGACGTTTTTGAAATCTGTATCGCCATTTCTGGGACCCATCTGATAGGCACGGTCATGTGTTGGGTCCCAAGAAGGGGGAAACCGGTCATGAATGGAAATACAACTGGGAGGCAGCTGAGTTCGTCCTTGAAACCAAGCTGGTGTGTGAATTCGGTAATTCACGGATGTCTCTGTTAATTTTTGCGTACTACTGAAATCGGTCTCCGTTTGCTCTAATCAATGAGTTGACTAGATCATGGTGGTCTATGGAAGTACCTGCAGAAATGGCGTGACCCCCGAGTTTCCGTCAACCCAAATAGCACGAAGTTGAACTTATATGATCTGCGTTGCAGTTTGGTTTTCGCGGTAGAGTTACCTCATTCCCAACTGAAACACCGCTTGTGATGTTTTTCTTTAACTGAGTGTGCTGCACCAGGTCACCTCATAGCGTGGTACATCCAATCAAAGAAGAACCCATAAACAGGAGTTCCCCTTGGAATTCAGGTGAGTCTCCAACTTTATATGCAGATGAGTGGATTTGTAGAGTGACAAGAAGAAAGTTTCAGGATAGCCTTGTGAATACATCTAGAACAGCATGGGTTCAAGCCAATGGTTATTGTCGGATGTAAACATGGTTCGAAAAATACCTTCAGCAGAACGATCTGTCTGCCCCGAATGTGGACTAATTTTGTGGTTCCTGATGGATGGTCAACAGAGACGTGCTCGTCAGCTCGTACACGTTAAGTAAAAGTCAAACACGGACCAAAATACCTTGATGTTTTAGCCAATCCACACAGTGTTTTCCTCCAAAAAGACCGAAATCAGAATAGGTCATAAGCTACGCACATTAGGAAATCAATTCAAGAAAAGTTAATTTCCACCTTTATTCAGGTTAGACGTCATTTATTTGATCTGCAACCATGGTGCCTGTAAGAAACATGTAAACTTATTGCCTTTTTAATGGCTAATGAGGAAACTTTGATTGACAGTCTGTTAGGATGTAAAGATCTTTAGAGAGTTTGATTTTTTTCAAAAAAAAGAGCCTTCAAGCACCAGCTTTTTATTTTCAAAAGTACCAATTTCCTTGAGAATTTAGTCGTGTAAGTGAAGCCAAACTATGCGAAAAAGCTGAGAAGCACTCTAGCTCAGAGAAGGAATACAACTCACCCGCGAGTGAAACTTCCAGCTGAGAAGTCATCACTCTTGGAGGCAGTCAACGCAAAATCACGTGATTTGGATCCCGTGATTGGAGAGTGGATGACGCTATTTAAGTGCGAGTTAATCACGCCGCTGGTTAGTGGCTCGCTGCCGAATGCTAACAACTGCGAGGTTGCGCGTCAAGAATCCCATGAAATGTGTACTACTGATAGTTTTCAGTAAGGAGCTGTGCAGAGCTGTACAATGCTTCTCGGTTTTTCAACATAGACTCGCATCGTTTACAGGACGAGTACGTATTTCACCTTATTCTCCGCAAAAAACTCCCGCAATGTGATCCCATCACGGAAAAACGCCAAAAGTTTTCTTCAAATGTTTAACACCGTTTACGCGCAAAAACCCCTTGCCGTATAAACAATATTCGGAGAGTTAACACACCTAAACTGTAGGTTGATACACATATATACGTTCACCCAAAGTTCATGGGGACAGACCCGATAAGGCTACAAAATCTCCTTCGACGTATTATGGTATCACAAATCCAGAATCAGACTTACTGCGGCTGGTGTGCCCGAATGCAGCACCTCCACGGCTTGCGCTGGTTTCATTGTCATGTAATCTCAGATTGTCTATTCTCTGTGCTTGTGTGCCGCCAACTGTTTTGGGCAACGCGGTTTTGTCAAGAATACCCAACCAGGATATGGTCTGCGAAGGATCAATTCTGCTGGGATATCCTAGCGCGATTTGTGCTCAAAAAGTTTTGGCGTGTTGTGCCACAGCTGTTCCGGTGTACGTACGCACGCACGCGCACACACAAATGCTTCTGCCAAGAGAGACTGACCAAACCAAATTGCCAGAACGTCGCCACGTGCCAGCACACATGCACATTGGCTTCCTACAAACGCAAAAGTGCAGTGTTAGATGTGTTGCCAAGCTCACGTGATCAACACATGTGCGCATGTGGTGATCGAACAGGTTAGCAGGTGTGCGTTGCATGGACTGCGGATAAAAAGCTTTATTTAAGGATTCAGTCAATCAGACAAATTGTTGAAACGGATCAAATATCCGGGGAAGTCCATCTAATGTGTTCCAAGTTTCTTTCAAAATCGAGCATGTTTGAAAATCTCATGATGTAATCTGCGTTGTTCATGGGATTTATGTTGTTCTTTTGGTGGGGGTTGGCTTTCTGGCGCGGTTTCCATAAGACCAGCTTTAGTTTGCTCTTTCTGACTGAACCAACTTTACGTCTGAACTGTTTTCGTTTCGAATGATCTCATGCTGAAATCCTCACTCATTTGTATTTTGCTCAGGGCAACGCTTTTTGCATTTTACAAATTGTAGAAAACCATAAAATCTGGTGCAAATGAACTGAACAGCGGGATTAGTCCCAACTTGAGATCTGTCAGTCAGACTGAACTGTGGTGGCATTGCACGGTGAACAGTTGATTCTTTCCATACGACCCTTGTCGTAAGATCCGCTGCCCTTGAATCAAACTATACAGCAAAGGATTCTGGTTTTAAAAGCTTCCGTTCCATATGAGATAAGGCGACCTTGATAAAAGGTACGTTTTGTCAAGCCAGAGCCTCAATGAAAATGAGAAAACGACCTTGAAGGCTCATCAGCCGCACTACTGGAAGTCGGTTACATACAAGAAGAGTGTTCAGTATGAAACGAAACCCGGTTTGGTCTTTCAGTAGCAGTTTGCACCACGTGACAAGTTTAGGCGACAAACTGAGAGATTAGTGCGCTGGTGATCGAAGCGAATTCGCGTAAGATTATTCAACCTGAAGTCCTTGAGAGTACCAAGCCCACGGTAACCAATAATAAAAACCAACCAGGACAAATCAGGCACTTTCGGTGTTTTATGGTTTGCTTACCTAGTTCATGCTGGTGAGGTAGCTCGGACGAGCATGAAAGAGCTCTGAGCACGCTCACATAAATATGGGAGTCCTGAGTCTCTCCCCCGGTCATTCGTTTCAAACAGAGGCAGTGGTTTCATCATCATCATTGTCAGCTGTAAGAACCGCGTACTTGTCGTACAGTGGTTGTAGCTGCCACAGTTTGGTCCTCCGATGGTTTGGGGAGGTGGGGTAGGTAGCTGCGCATTGCATGCGCGAGCTAGTAAATTGGTGCATAAATCCAGCACTGTCATTGGGCTGTCAAGTGGGGGTTGGATAAGGAGCTATGCATTGAGGGCAATAGCTTTGATGCACGAGCGCCACTGAGGGCGCGACTGGGCCATGTCTGATAATGTCTCTAGCCATTGATGTGGCCCGTCTCGGGGTCCCCATCCAGGAAGACGGCAGTGACCAGCGCAGCTGAGTTTGCTGGTAATGGCTTTCATACTTCGCTGCCAAGTCATTGTTTGACCGCCTCTGGCTCTCTTCCACCCTTCACATGGTTGGGCGAAAAGAGCCCTTCGAGGAAGTCGGTCGACTGGCATACGCAGCACGTGGCCAAGCCAGCGCAACCTGTGCAGTGTGATCAGTTCATCTATCGAGGGTGAGTTATTTCTCCCGAATACCATTCGACGTACTTCAGAATTGCTGATCCGGTGTTCCCACCAGATTCGGGCAATGCTCCGAAGACATCGATGGTCAAACACTGAAAGTCTTTTGACGTCCTCGGCGCGCAGCGGCAAGGTTTCTGATCCATATAGTAATATGGAGCGCACCGCAGCATTGTAAACTCGACCCTTGACAGAGAAGCTGATGTCACGCCTATGCCACAGGTGACGTAGGTTCGCAAAAGCTGCTCTGGCCTTCCCAATCCGGTTTGGTGCCGGTATGGTTCATTGGAACATCAACGAGTTGGTTTCTAACGACATCTGCATTTTGTGGCCAGTAAGCATTGAAGCCTGTCAATAATCGTGTCACTTACGCCAAAATTTCACAACAGTTGCCCGTTAAGATGATCTTAGGGATCCGCATGCGCCCGTTTCCCAACACCGACGCCAGCACTCAAACAGATAACACGAATAGATCGATTCAATCCAACTTTATTTTCTGGTGCTTTCTTGCTATCACAACAATAACGCCGTTTCCTTATTGATGAATTGAGATTCAGCCCTTTTGGTCTGGGAATTTTGGGTCAACCTGGCTCGGACAGCTTTAGAAAGATTGAGCGCCATTTGGTGTCACAACACAGCCAATTTGGGGAAGCTCTTCCAGATAAGCGTCGCAAAACATTAAACCCCGCCACCAAAAAAGATTAGAAATAAGAGGATATGAAATTTGTACTTTTTGTTTTCATTGAAGAGGGTGAAATTGGGACATGTCACTGTAGCGTGGGATGTCAGGAAGTCAGCGGTATTCGACGTTCGAGAGGACGGCACACGTCAGTTCTGAAATGTGCAGATATACGGGCTGGTATTAATGAATCCACACAGTATACACAGTACACATGCGCACAGGTCGGGTGGAACAAGGAAGAAGACCGGAGTGTAGCAGCAACGCACGTGTATTAACCCGAACCGAAACCGGAAAGAAGTAGAAAAGTACAATCAAAGGGGGGCCGGTCAAGGTCAGTCCGGGGGGGGGCATCCCTCCGAAAATCAACTACTGGGGAAGGACTCGTCCTGCGTGGTTTTTACGGCGAGATACTGGCGTTTCATCGATCTCGACGTGTAGACCTCGGCGATAACTGTTAGAGTCTGCAAAAGCCACCAGGCGCAAACTTCGCGAAGAAAGTTTTTCCAGTCAACAGTGGTCGTGTGGTTGATAGATAATTCCTCTGAGCAGAATTTGATTTTCGTCAAATTTTTGGACCAGTAATAAATGAATAGGATTGCTGTCCTAAACTCCATCCTAGACCGCTCCAGATATGTTCCTTGTTGAAGGTCGATTTCTTGCCGACACTGTCGGGCTTTATACCACCTGTTAGAAACAGTTGAAAGTGTCATTTGGTGGCCATTGTTGCATAAACGTTGCTGGTGGATCACCCCACGGCTTTGCCAAAAACGTATTGCCGTCTCCTTGTCGTGCACCAGAGTTGGAAGCGTCAGAAAGTTCATTCAAGGTTTTACATCCGAACGGAGGAAATGTTTGCACAAAATGAGCCTAGATGCGGATAAGGAATTGTTTTCATCAAGAATAGGTCAAGGTTGTGTGCGTACATTAAATTGGAGCTGGCAAAACGTGGTGGGGCTCAACTTTTCGCACATGCACTTTTTGCATTGGTGGCGGGACTTATCTGGAAAAGATCCCATTTGGGTGGCTACCTTTGTTCGACTGTCTTCACATAAGTGGTTTTGCTTGATCATAGCGGGGAATTGCAATTCTTCGATAGTTTCGCGAACACACTCCATAGACAAGCGAACGTTCATATTTTCAATGTTGGCACAGTTGTAGCTAACTACATAGAGTGTCGATCATTGATTTTTGGGAACGTTTCGTTCCATGCACTAGTTGATACAGCATTCGGCTTCTATATTGACCGATTCATCGCTCGCATCAGCTTTGCAAAAACGGAGGGGGCTTTCGTCCAATTGCTGCTATATCGTTCTAGGTGATGAGTAAATATTGTGTCGTGCAGACGATACTGGAAATTCTATGTTGAATCTTAGTGTTCTGCCTACTGCGGTCTGTTGATAGACATGGCGAAAGGAAGAAGGCCTTCGCTGCGGTGTTATTTATTAGAAAATGCCAACTGACCAGTTACAGACTATTGGAGAGGGAAGCAAAACTCTCCTATGCATCCTGTTTACAAAAACTGAACATCAATCTTCTCTTGAAAGCGTCTTCCTGAAATTTCCCAGGATATTCATAGACCGTTGCTCAAATCCAAGCAAAGGCTACAAAGCGACTTTACAAATTCCACAATAGATCCCACTTTTCAAGAGACGCAAAGCGAATTTACAAGAAGAAAACATGCTACTCGCGTGCTTCTCCCATGAGACAAAAAGCTACAAGAAGAAAACATACTACTCGCGCGCCTCCCCCATCAGTAGTATCACCGTAGCTCCAGACAGTCTTTTACGAAAAAAAGCAAAAAATTTACAAATGCATTTATAAAGGACCGAGCCAGAATCTTCTCGATGGGGCAAGAAGTTTCGAGCTAAACTGTTAAATTCCGACTGGGTTATTTGCTGGTCGATTAGAACATGTATTCTTTTTGTGATTAGCCAGCTCATTACACAGGCGTCCAACCGATGTGGTGAGCCGTTTTGAGTGGGTGGCCTCCAAATCAAACTTAGTTTCCAAGGTTTGACCACGGTTTACACGCTAAGTTGTTCATTATTTTGGTTTTATTTGGATTGGATGTGAGATGACTGTTTTGATAACTTGTGTACTCCAAACCGGAAGAAATGAATTTATCTGATGATGAGTGTCTGTCAGAGTGGACAAATTTAAAACCAGCATTTAAATAATGTAAGCGTATTCTTGATTCACTTGAGTGTCACTCAGAGGTTGTCGAATCTCCTAATTTGAGAGGTTGTCACTGGAAGACGCGGCCAACACCGGATCACGTGACGTGAGCTAGACGATTCAACAACAAGGGTGATGCTCTGCCCTGCCTCAAAAATGTTTTACTCTGGTGCTAACTGGAGGTCGCATTATGAGCGAGAAATGAATGTTCTGGGCTTCTCAGATTTTCACTTGCAAGATTAACTCTCTAGGGACGTTTTTTCCCATGGCTCCAACTGAAAAGCCGTTAAGGTTGAGAAACAGCTGACTCGGCTCTATCAACTTAGTGAATTGCCTTGAAGTCTCAGAACTTCTTTTTTCCCACCTGCACACGAAAACACAGGAACCGATAAAGTGTGGGCAAAGCCGCCGGTCCACTGCACACTACCGATATTGGATTTAAAACTCGTCAGAAAATAATCCGAAATTTGCTGAAGAAACTCTCACAGGAGGTTATAGTAATCAGCGACGGTTCTTTACGTATTGAACTCGAAGAAGCGTACGCAACTGCTGTATTATTAGGTCAGAGACAGATTTCCTGTGCCCTCGGGCTACGTCCCCTGTAACCAAGTGGGTCAGACTAGTTAGTCATTGGCTCCGTGACTGGTTCCTCAAGTAAATCATCAGAATCATTGTCCCACGGCCCGGGTTTTTAAGTCAGAGGCTAGGAGAAAGATACCAGAACACAATGCTACCTCCTCCCATTACCTTGTTGGTCAGACTTTTGAGTCAAAGGCTCAAGGTGGAGTGCCTCAACCAAAGCCTTTCCTTCGGTCTAGGCAAATGGGATGCGTCACTCGCCCATGCAGTTCTTTGGTCACCAGCCCCTACCCACATCATCATCATCATCAACGACAGCATGACAGCAGTGCTCAACACCAATGATTCACTGCCGTACAGCCATGATTTATTTGAAAGCCTTATTGTAAAGAAAAGAAGAAAGGTGGATGGGGGAGGGACTTAGTGCTAGCTTAACACAATCATTCCGAGGTGCCTACACCTCCAGACATTCACTCAGGCAATCTGGACAGAAACTGACAACAAGAACGCAACTGACATCGGTTGGCAGCCATATCTTGTAGTGTCTCCAACCAGGCACAGTGAGGATCACGCGGTCCCCATCCTGGAAGAAGAAATCATGCCATCGACCGGGTCGCCTTAATCCCCGAATGCAGCAGGATGGGGAAACGAAATCAGACAGTAACTTGGTTCTGACACCATAGCCTGTTTTAGTGGCGCGCTCGCCCAGTCGTATAATAGCACTTCGTACTTTGAGGGTGAGAGACGCAATTCGAAACGCATGGTAACATCACTTAGGTTATTTGGTGTGTTTCTTATCTGAATGGAAACTGAAAGAAGTAGCGCAACATTGGCCAAATATTCAATGAATTTAAGGGCTTCCCAGGAAAGAAGGTCCAAAATTAGGGTGAAAGACAACAAAAGTTTCTCACTTAATTAATCCACTATTAGGTTATGGAGAAAAGGTGACAAACAGTAAGCCTGAAGGGCACCACTTTTGGTCATGTTGGGAGAGTATTCCCAGCAGACCTTAACGCGCCCGCAGGTATATAGTATGATGGTTGGAGGACTGTGAAGAAAATGCGTGGCACACCATTGAAAGATAGACATCCCCACAAAGCAGCGCGACCGAGCCGGACATTACGTTCAGACATGAGAACAACAATTATTGTTTTTCTGTGTGACGATGCTCCAGCAGTTGTCGTGAGGTAGAGATATGGTAAATGCAGCCACGACCCGAACGGAACTCTGCTTGGTTTTCACGGCTCTCCTCACAAAGGTGCTGGTATTCCTGCGTGGGATCATATCTGTGGGCAACTTGGAAGCGATCATGATCAAACGGGCACTCTGATAATTGGCTGATATTCAGATATAACATCTATTTTGAAGACAGGAACGACATCAAATATCTGCTATTCCTTTGGCACTTCCTGTCTTACAAATGGTGTGCACAGGTGATTTCGAGCTGAGTCAGTGATAGTGGTAGAAGGACCGTTGTCCATGTTGGATCGCGATTAACTCGACTGCACTTTGTAAAAAAACCCGGACTGATTTGGTGACACTTCATATAGCACACTGAACGATTCGACCAGATTTATCCGGTCAATGGCATGGATCACGTGAACTGAAATCGCGGTAGTCACGTGCTGTGGCTGATCGGAAGAATTGTACGAGGGCACGTGCTC
>NW_008752062.1:333254-343462 GCF_000715545.1 Opisthorchis viverrini | reverse complement strand
TTGCTTCAGCTATATTTGATTTAAAACTGTCGTTGTCAAGATTTTAAGTAAAACACGTAACCCTCCAAAATGAGTACAGGCAGACAAGTTTTATTTCCTGAGACGCATTTGACTTTGTCGACGGGTGAGTCAGCAAAACGAGAAGCTTCAGGAGTCAAGGGTGAAATCGTGGTGATATTCACTAGCACAGCGAAAAAAACCGCACGTTCAAGTAGGCTTCTTTAGTGATCTTCTTGTAAGGAATGTCAACAGAAGTTGTACACGGTTTTACACGGTTGATATCTGGTCAACCGACCACCCTTTAAAATAAAACTGTCCCGATGTGAGCTAACCACACAGCTGATCAGCCTAAAGTTTAAATGTTCAAACTACTATCCAGAAAGTTACGAGTTTGAAACTCGTTCAAGTTTCGTGAGATGCCGGATGCTGATGATTTTGAATAAGGCTGTACACTGCATTTCAGCTTTTCAAAATCGATTGGCTGGGAAGAAAAGCCTATCGAAACGTCTAGTAAAAATCGATGAATTCCGGAACGGTCGCGCAGACAATGATGACCTCGCCTTGACTGCACTTAGTGTCTCGAAACGGACATACAACAATATTTGACAAAGGAAAAGAAAAATGCAGGGAAAAGGGGTGTGTCCAACAACATGAAGTCTTGCATAACTTTTCTTATTCTGGCCCTTATACACTTTTTCCCGACAAATTCTCTTGTGGGATTAACGTATGAGGCTTGTCAACACCGTTCTGAGTGCCTTGTGCAACTTTCACGGTGGAGCGTGCGTAAGTGTAGCTAAATCCGTACCATTTGGAAAAATTATCTGGAAGACCCACGCATAGTTCCACCGTTTTTGGGCTCGTAAGTGGAGAGATTCGGTTTGCCTGTTCGTTAATACCAGGTAACTCCGTCGAGAATGACCTGACTGTCCAACTTCTAGGTTGATTTTTTTTAAAAGAAATAGACTGATGAAAATTCAAGGATCCAGGAGCTCGGGTTGGAGATGTTGTCACCTGGATGCTTTAGTGCGGAAAGTAGCCTGGTGTCCAATGGATCTCAGATACTTGAAGTCATGTGAACAGACGATGCGCGAACGTGTAGCTACCTCGTCCCCACATACTTGACTGTACAGTCAAGTCACAGTCGCTCACTGGATCACGAGGCTTGTCTTTTTTCGTACTCAAAAACCACGTCACATTAAGCTGACTCATCGGACATCGATTGTCTGTACCGTCTCGTGAGCGCAGCAACTACTCATGTGCTGACCCCACCCACGTACACGCAAACGGACCTACATATAGGGAAACCGAACACAATCAGCACACACAGAGTTGCGGGCGTGCAGGCTGCAGGAAGTCAACCCCTTTCCACAGGTCCACGGACAATTATGGAACACGTGTAGCAGTCGCACTGCGGAGAAAAACACGTTCCGGCCGTTCGAACTTTCACCGAGAAACTCTCACAGACGATGAGCTCCTTTTTTTGACTTGCTCCCCTTTTCGCATTGTATTTATTGGTATACGTGTTGCAACCCACCACCGTCAACCACGCTAAAAACTTTTATTAGTGCATACACCTGATTTGTGTTATGGTCATCATCGAAAGTGCACTAATAAGTGTACACCCGCAAGATGCACCGGAACCCCCGTGCTGAAGGCCGAAGGTTGATGCTTTCTATCCATTCCTGCCGTTTCGCTTCACCTCTGTTATGTGTTTCTGTTTCATTATTGGGTCAGTCTTAATAACAGATTAAAATGGTGTATCTACGGGAAGCCTAACGATTGCTCAAAATTTCATGATATCCCAATTTAGAATCGGGTGGGCTTGTAATACCAACAGTATGTGATCGATACATTTAACTCTTTGCAGTTGGCCTATTCTCTGTTTGTTACTCAATAAGTATGATTCTATCCGCTTTATATTCTTGTTAGCTTATGAACAGGATTCCGAAACATGTCGCAATGACACACGCCCTAGTTGGACAAGAAAATATACGGTCTAACCCGAAACCGGCACAAAACGACTGCATTTCTACAGTTTTCCATCTTTTTTTTTACTCCGGCCGAGTTAACCGCTGTGAACCATGCACTTAATTATCAACTAATATATCACCGCATTGCTAGGCATGGAACCTTCAACGATGCGCCTTGTTCCCCTGCTAAAACACGACTTCACGAATCCAGTCCTTCGACTGAATTTAGGGTTTATCCGACAACCTCCAGAGTAACGCTGACAACATCTGGGCTGTTTTTTCGAACGGATTCACAAAAAAATTCTCTCTGAATGATAAAATGCCTTACTAATCTAACAAAGTGTGGATAAAACAACCGCAAGTCAGTGAACCACAAGTTCGAAATGTCCACTCAAGAGCATCCGTCTCTAACAACTGGCTGTGGAATTTTCCGGGGCTATCTCTTCCCGTCGCCCGCGATAATCTAATGCAACTCTTGCGAACTTTTTGGTCTAACCTTGTAAACGCGCCGCTTCAAATAGCCTCAGAAGGAAATGACAACGTGCGCAGATCCAGTGAACTGGATGGTCGAGGATGGATCTGTTAGTGCACGGCTGTTGATGATGTCCATAATACAATTCAGAAGGGAAATGACAACGCAGATCCAGTGAACTGGATGGTCGAGGATGGATCTGTTAGTGCACGGCTGTTGATGATGTCCATAATACAATTCAGAAAGAAGGTGCACTAATAAANTGACCGCGGACTTGTGGAGAGCGGTTGACTTCCTGCTTCCTGTGCGCGCGCGAGTTTGTGTTTGCTGATTGTGTTCGGTTTCCCTATATGTAGATCGGTTCGCGTGTATGTGGGCGCGTCATCACATGAGTAGTTGCTACGCTCACGAGACGGTGCAGGCAATCGATGTCCGATGAGTCAGCTTAATGTGACGTGATTTGTGAGTATGAAAAAAAGGCAAACCTCGTGATGCAGTGAGTGAATGTGAGCTAGACAATCAAGTATGTGGGGTGGTTGGTGGCTACAGATCCACTGATCTCTGAAGGAGCAACTCGGAGTATCGGGTACACTTCAAGTGCAGTGTGTTTCAGCACTTTCCTGGCTGAGACCACCTACCACTGGTTTGTTTAAAGCCCTACGGCTGCTGTAGAATTGGTCGGTGGGACAGAAGCGATTACCATTCACGTTAACCACAAAGAGAAGAAAAGTCCAATCGTGATTCACATGCAAATTTGACGGTTCTGATAAGCATGTTATGAACCTACAATCCGTTATGTCTTCAAATTCGGTGCTTGTTTGTTTCTTAAACAACAGTTCATACCTCGAGGCCTTGCACATCTCCGTAAGCTGTTTTCCACCCAGTCCTCGTAGAAGCGTCGATGGAATTTTATGATCTGCCTCTCCGTGACGTCAGTGCATCGGTGTTTCGCTATAAGCTCCTGGACTTGTCTGCCCGACATTAGCCGTACTCCTCCAGCAACTGTATTGAACCAGGGGACGCACAGACTTAATTACATTGCATTATCTTGACTCATGCATCGTGATGCGTATTGCACGTGTCCGGTTAGTGCCAGAAATGGGATTATCATGAACGGCAGAGGCCACGATAGGGACGCACCCAACTTCCAGCATGGTAAGAGGTGTGAACTTTGTGCTGAGACACTCACAGATGCGTCCAGCATATCGCTTGTGTTTTGCGATCCATCAGGCGAGCACATTTAACGAGGCAGCTCAGAACACTGTTCAGCTGAAAAACCATTATGTGATCCACAGGACACTGACTATCACTCATCCGAGGTTTAGCATGCAGTTGGCTAACTCTTCTCGTAGATATTCGAGAATGTGGACACAACCCCGCATTTCGATGCGTGCACGAGAAAGCTCTATTGTTTGGTTAATTCTGGAGAGGAAAATATATTTTTCACAAACAGGCGAAGATTTCCGGACCAAGGATGTCATGGACATTTCGGCTTGTGTGTGAGGTCAGTCGTTGCTGGAAATAATCCGCTCTGCTAGAGTCATCCTCACTTTGCATCTCACGAAACTGAAGGAAGTTCCGAACCCTCGCCCCCCCCCCAGGCTAATAGTTGTACACCCACAGTTCTGCTACGAGTTTCTATTCATCTAGACAGGATAGAATGTCACTCACCCTTCAGTTTCCGACTGCACATCATACGTTCACATATTATCTGGTTCGTCAACTGATAATTTTCCAGATGGAAGGTCCACTCGTCACGTGAATCATTCTTTCTTATGTGTGAGTTGAAACCCCGTGGAGTTTACTGAAGTACGCACCGCTGATGATTCCGAATAAGGATGAAACAAGTGAAAGTGTTTTCCAGATCGGCTTCACTTACAGGACGCTGAGATATCCCAAATCTTCTCACGCTGGCAACGGTGGAATGGTGTGACACATGCAGTGTGTCGGGAATAATTTTAGCTACTGACAAATTTGTCAATTAGCACACTTATTTTCGTATCAGAGTGAACTGATTGCTCGCCAACATGAAACAAGACGATCCGAAGTAAGACGGATCCAGCCCCAAACCGCATACGCTGATTTACACAGGTTCCATAAAATTCTTTTTAGTTATCTCAAGCCAGTTTAAGTGAATCGAACGTCACCCTTGGAGCATCGCCGATCAACTGCAGCCTGCATAGAGTATAAATATTACGAAAGCGAAATTCATAAACAAGCGGATACAGGACGGTATATCTAGTCCCGTAATCGGAGATTATCAAAAACAATATGCACAAAGGTGGTGCTAAAAAGGATCTCCTCACACTACTCACAATCTATAAGTAGCTCAGTGGAAGAATAAACTTCATCCGACTAGTAAAACTTCCATCTGAGAAGTCGTTGCTCGAGGAGCCAGTCAACACGTGTGACCACGTGATGTGGATCCCGGGATTGAAGGATGAGCGGCGCTGTATTCTGTCTAAGTGCGAGTTAATCGCACCGCTGATCAACCGTCCGTGACCGAACTTTCATCTGTCTAAACTACAGGAGGTCATGGCTTGGAGACCCTCTGGAGTTTCGTGAGATGCGCACGTTTGATGATTCTCAATAAGGATGAAACAGCTGTGCAGCGCTTCTCAGCTTTTCGAAACAGATTGGCTTCACTTATAGGACGAAATTTCCACAAAGAAGAATGTCCATTTTCCGGGCATATACATGTGAAACTACTATCGTTCAGGGCTTCAATATAAGCGACTATTTACCATCCTTTTATGAGACGGTTTGAATATAAAAAACAAGTCGACTAATCACTTAATCAGTCAGTCGGTGAATTAATCAGTTATCTAATCAGACAATCGCTTCTCAATCAACGAACAAAACTGCAGCAGCTACAACCACTGTACGACGGACGGACTGTTATGATGATGATGAGCTCAATCAACAAGCAAACAGCCAATAAAACAATGAAGTAATTAGGCAATCAATCACACAATCCGTGAATCTATTTGTGTACCTATCTACCTACCTATTTGTGTGTCTATCTGCCAAACTCTCTGTGGCTCTCCATCTTAATTTGCACGTTTTTCTGAGGACTCCTTCGTTTGCTTGTCATTTGCGGGTGGGGTTATATACCTAGTCAACTGTATTAAAATTTCCACCATTGAAGAATGCCTTTCGAAAAACTGAACTAACCTTTGATGACGTATAAATCTTCCGAAAGGAGACCAGCTTGGCTGGCTTGTTATGTTACCTTTCTTCGCAAGCTTTTCTATTCATAGTATAAGACTCTTAAACTGCCCCATGCGGAAAAAATTAACAATAAGTAGATGCCTTGTATTATTATGAAGGAAACTATTCATAAGGTTGCTGAAAACTGTCCGACAGCCCACGGCCGGTTTTGACCTTCTTGTGGCTCATCAGGTAGGCACAGTTTCCGAGTTTCCGTCAACCGATGTTCTCCTTAAACCCAAATTCGATAAAGTACACTCATTTGCATACCAATTTAGTTTTCACGGGAGACTCATGTGGATCGCACCGGAGTCGTTCGTTTACGATGTCTCTAATTTGCTCGAATTCATCTCTGAAAGTGAAGCCGAACATGTGAGTTCTTTCTTAGATCTTCTCCCAGATTGTCGACTCCGGGAAAAATCTTTGGCCACTATTCCGATGACTCGGGTTCGAACCTCACAAACACAACACAAACTTTTTTTTGTAAGCCCTGAAGCCCTCTGTCCTGAAGATGTGTATCCATACTTATTCAGGTCAAATGTCTAAGATGAGTTTGTGAAAAGCAGAGAAAACAATCAAACGTCCTTCATCGCGAAGTGGACAAAAACCACAAATGGCTGTTTTACGAAAAAGCGAAAATTAACAAACCCACGGTGCATACTACTAACTTAACGACACACAAGAATGCCAAGTATCTAGGTTGGTTCGCGTGCAGTTTGTGCATATACTACTGATAATGTGTGTTGCGTGATGTTGGCTTACGCATAACTGGAACAAGACTATCTGTAGCTTGACTGAACCGCAGCCAAGTCCAACGGATGTGCAGTAAGTACCATTCAGGTGGAAATTTCGCTTGATATGACCAGTCGCACTACGTCTTCAAAAACAATTCTGCTTCCACACTTAAGGTGCCATGTCCATCCTGAGGCTTCACACATTATCGGCACACAATACATGGTAATTTTGCACCGACCATTTGAATTCGGAACTAGTTTTTCACCTGGGGGAACAACTGCGTATGCTAACCAGGTGAATGTGCTCAATTGAGCGAATACGTAAAAATCAAATGAACATGGCTACCATTTGTGCACCACGTAGCTCAAATTGCATAAAGCCGGAGTAATTAACCAACGCCACCGGAGAGTCACAATCGACTAAATTTCCAATCGTCAACTTTGCATTCCGGACCACCAGGGGCTGAGCGAGAACAGACTAAACTAATCGATATACGATGAAAACATAATATTGAACAGCGCATTTAAATCAGTCATTTTGGAAGACTGATTTCGTCCTTGTGCCTCAAATCAACCTTGTGAATAAATCGTGTGAAAAACGATTCTTTAGTTAGTTACCACGCAATGAATACGTGGAACATTTTTTGAAAAACCGTATTACAGCCCTATTTTTAATCACTAGGCCAACATTTGCTATCCTCTCCGCGTTCGTCAGTGGCAAGTAAGCATAATGGGTAACTTTTATTCCTATGACGTAAAAGCAAATGTGCCAGGTTGGCCAGTCAAGTGTAGAGCAATTCCTTGACACGTTGTCTGAACTGAGGTCAGGTTGTCCCCACGGGCCTGCCTGCTGTTGGGCCAGCAAACAATGGTCAGTAACTTCTTCAAGTTGGACTCTGCTATTGCAAAGGGGGACTCCTTTGTGGGTGCGATGAGTAAAAGTCGAATACGAATTGTACTGTAAGCGGACTCCTATCTGGCCAGGATGATGGAAATCTGGCTGTTTGTTGCTAACTCGGAGCGAACCATTCTGACCTGATTGATGCTGATGAGTGTTGAATGAGTCCTGTGGTTACGAGATATGCACACACTCTATGTGACCATAAGGCGTGCCGTGAACTCTGGGATTAACAGTGTTTAGTTTTCGTCAGGTTTCAAACATTGGTGAGCGCCTATTGATCGTAAAGTTTCAAAGCTCCATTGGAGGTTACTCTAGTGGCTGTTGATCCGTTCGCCGAGTACCCTTCTGCCGAACTTGCCTGGATTTATATAGCTTTCGAAGATTTAGCTAACTGGAACTGTTCTAGTAACCAAAGAGGACACGTACAGAAAGTGCAGAAGGACCCAAATCTAAGAGGATAACCGAGCTTGTTGGATCAAGCCATCAACCACGAAGTCAAACGGTGAACTTTGAAACCTGTTAGCACAGAAATATGTCTGAATAAGCAATCGAACTCACAGAACTCTCCCGGCACAATAATAAAAACGATGTGAAGCGAAACAGTGTGATCATCCAAGTCTACTTAAGAAAACCATACTGTAACGCACTGGAAATTAAGAGCAGACTGACCAAACCGAGGCTAACTGCTAAAAAGAGGAGCCACAGTAGGAATCGATCGAATGAAGGGCTAACAGCGTCCGACGTGGTGGAAATCGGAAACCGACCGGTTAGAAGAGAAACTGAAGTCCTCAAATGGAGGCTGCTCAATGCACTAATAGAATGCAAGGAAAACAGATCACAACGCACCGCAATTCGAAACGGACCAATAGGATGCTGAGAAAGGTGTGTTCCCGTTAGCCAATCACTCAAATAAATGTCGGCTACTGGCAGTATGTAAATCTGTTACGTTTCGCATGTTGATCAGATAGCGGTTGGTCTTTTCACCGAGCTTGGCCCTCCCAAACCAGGAGACATCATCGGTGCAACTGAGCACTGATACCAAGCCCGGCGAACAGATCAATCGCCACCTGATTGGCCACCAAAGAACTCAATCGATCTCTTAACATTCCGGTACATTTCCAAGCAGCCTTCATGTTTTTCTTGTGAAAATAGTCAGACGACGTCTAGACAGAAAACTATTCAACACATCTGGATAAGTTGCATACCAGCTCTGAACCCAATAAAGAATGATTGCACGAGGTAAATTCTTTCGTGTTACTTCAAAACAGGTTACCGTTACTGAGCCAGAATCATTCAGATCATCTAATATGAGCTTTAGACATCATATAGGTGAGGCTAGCGCGTCACTGGTTTGTTCAACCCATCGAACGACCACTCAGTAGTTACCCGGTTATGTCGATCGACTGACCCACCTAGCAGAACTTCCCAGTCAGGTAGTCCTACTCCTTAAGTCTGACGGACAACTTTTGGTTAGTTGTGCTTGGTTGCGATGCTTGCAGAATCCATATTCACATAAGAGTTGCCTCCGGACAGCGGAGAATGATGTGAACATGAAGTTTCCTGACCGTCAAAATCCGTTGGACGGCCCGTGGACTGCTTTTTCCAGGTTAGCCCAGGATTCAGTCTGCTAGCACGCGCGAGTTTTCACACGGAACTGGATATGAATGCTATTCGGCAATGGCCAAAGTCTGATAATCCCATTGCTGTGTGCACCAGCTGATTTCCACTATTCGGAAGAACATTCACAACCCCTCAAAAACTGACCACACGTTGGATTAGGAAAGGGTTGGATCTCGGTTACTTCCCTTCAGTGACAGCGGTAAACTGGCATTCAGTACTAAGACTAAGCTGGAAATCAGGTGTGGGGAAGGAATTTGGGCATGGGATTCCAAGTCTTATTGAGTGAGGTCCACCAGCAGAAGATTCGTGGGGGTTAGGCTAAGATACACACGGGGCAGCGGTAATAGTTAACCAAACGCAAAATGGATTGCAAGGGAGCGGGTCATGGCGTTAGTCTGATAACTTCTAATTTGTTTGGGTCTGGTCGATGACCGAAATGGTCGATGTGGGAACCTAGGTAATTGGTACCGAGCATCACTGGCTCATTATCTAGTGGACCATTGGGAAACCCACGTGTGAGTAGTGACCTTCAGCTGCACAGCTTATGATGATCGCATCTGAAACCCGAAGAACAGAGTATCCATCATCTGATGAAATATTGCTGGGGTAAACTCGAACCCATGAAAACCGAGTGTTACGGTAGAGGCCTCGATGTGCATTGATGGTGAGTAATTTCCCATCAATGCCTCTCAACTACTACCTGTGTAGCGGTGATACTACTGATTGGGAGACATGCGAGTAGTATGTTTTCTTGTAAATTCGACTTGCGTTTAGTTATTGTAAACAAGATGCATATGGGAGTCTTGCATCCCTATCCAATAGTCTGTAACTGTTCAGTTGGCATTTTCTAATAAATAACTCCTCAGCGATGGCCTTCTTCCTTTTGCCTGTATGCGCGCACCAGGTTGGTCAACTAAGTCTGGTGGAAAAGTTCAACCGGCATTAGCTTTTTCTGATAACTACAATAGGTGCGACCTACGATGAAGGGTCACCGAAAAGGGGACTCCCGTGGATTCCAGTTGGTCAAGTTCTGCATCTGTTGCTTCAACAGAAGCATTTGCTAATTGCCGATTTGGATAAGATACTGCGTTTAGACACAGGCAATGTACAGATTTCATTTCATAGCACCTTCCAGAATCCCCTACAAAACTGCCAGAATACTTAGACTCAGAATGCGACAGAGATTCCGCATCACCTTTAAGAACAACCAGTGTAACTGAACAGAGAAATTCGGCGTGATATAACGAAAAACTATGTGAGCAGATTCATTTTTGTCCATCAAATCAATGCGCAATCGTTTC
>NW_008752062.1:325133-333117 GCF_000715545.1 Opisthorchis viverrini | reverse complement strand
TCAACAGGAAAGCCGACAAGCATCCAGGCCAGTCAATCATTCGATCAATTCAGCAAAAGCTGATGAGTGTTCTCGCACGCCACGGAAGGGCGACCGAATGTGATCAGCGTTCAGGCTTTTCACAAAGGCACGATCGATGTTGATGGGTGATCACTAAATGTCTATCCGGCAGCCAGGGTCAATGTCAGAAAGTCCCCTTCATATAGCGTGGGGCCGTTGTAACGTTTGCTCTCGCACTCGCACGCACTCACGCTCTCGTACTCGCTTGTTCGGAATATAGCTGTTGTGTTCCCTTCTGTGAGTCTTTTTTCCGGCAACTAGGCACTGGAGCGGGTCAGCAGCAGATACCACAAATTTGCGAATCAGCAGATATAACACCTGGATTTAACGAACCTGTTCCAACTCAACGCAGAAATACCAGTAATCTCTGAGTCACTATCATTTTGAACTCAAACGCAAACACCGTTTATCACGAGGGTGACATGCATCCCAAGTGCTTGATAGCCCAGGTTAACTGTTACGTGGATGATATTTGGAAGGTAATATTGAACGGTGGAAGTTCTGGAAAATTATCGTGGCTGCCTCCCAGAGATTTCCGTCAAGCTTTCCTTTTTTGTGTCCCATCCCCACAAATATGACATATGGGCTGACTGACAGACTGACTGATGGGCGAACAAATTGATCCTGCAGTTGGTGTCAATCTGTACTGCACCACACTGTAGACTAAACGTTTAGTCTGCATCACAACGCCGTCTCAGACAAAGTAAACAGATGGTTTCAGACTAGTACTACCCCGAGCAACTCCCTATTGCAGATTACTGCTGCCTAGTTTTCCCGAAAATCAATAGCAAACAGGTGTTTCTGGTTGCACCAATGTCGTTACGAGTGTTGCCTTCTCCGGCTGAGTTCACTGATAGAACGAAATCTTGTTGGAACTTTCCAGGGCTCCCGTGTACTACTAACTTGTTACCGAAAAGGAATTTTACAAGAGGTATTGTCAGGATCCTGAGCTATCGTATTTTTTTTAACTTTTCGTCTACACGCCTCCTTTCTTTCATCGTGGACACTGATTTTTACGCGACCATATGTGTCCGTCAAAATACGCACACGATATCCGAACGACAGGTAGTTATATTCGACATTCAGAGGTTCATTGTGCTAACCTTTCAGTGCCTAGTAGCGCGATTTGCGTATGTGGCATTAGTTAAACGGAAATCCGAAAGGTGAAGTTCCCCAAATTGTATGAATTTGGAATTGTTAGTGGCAGAAAAAATGCCCAAAAAACTTGCCATATGACAACTCAGGTAGCCACTGGTGGTTCGTTTCCGTTTCTCAGTGAAATTCTAAGCACATTTTGATCAAAAGCTGCAAGAAGACGGTATACTCTGATGTACTGTAGGCCTTCCTGAGTTATTTACTAATCTGTACTACTCACAGCTCCCATAGACAACATTACTGCATTACCTGTTCTGAATTTTATTTGCAGTGAACTTGACTGGCTGATTTAGCCCTTCTGGAGGCTCATCAGGTAGGCAAATTCCTCGGGTTGTCCTCAAACATATGTCCTAAATGAACCCAAATGTAGCGAAATAAGCTAAACACACTCATTTGTTTCAGATGAGTTCCAGATGAGTCTCCAGAACAAACAAATTTGTTTCCAAATGATTGCATTTCGCTAATTTCGTGCACTCTGAGCTCAAGTAGGTTGAGGAAAACTCGGCGACTTCGCCTACCTGATGAGCCTCAAGAAGGGCAAAACCGGTCGTGTGCTGTCGAAGAGTTTTCAGCAACCTTGTGCGTAGTTTTCTTTGTGACATTTCGAATATCGTGCCAACTGAAATATGAGGCGGTCTGGTGCAGCATATTCAGTTAGTTAAAAATCAAAGAAGCGAGATTCAGCTGGGTTCCAGGTGGGCCTCCCGTCGGAACCTAATCCGTATCGAAATGAGTGTATTTTGCTAACTTGACTGGTTGATTTTACAAGCCAGTTCAAACTCACCTCATTGGTTTCTCATGTGTTATGTCGCCTTTTGTGAGACTATGTGAATTCTCATCGAGTGGTGGAACGTTCCGAGGAATTGGAAAATGTTTGGAACCGATTGGGACGTCATCGTCTCGGAAGGGTTTAGTAAACAATCGGTGATTTGTATAGCTCGGCGACTTTTCGCTTTGACAGGCCAAGTTGGCCGAGTTTTATGGTACATGGGGACCAATCAGCTTGATCTCTTCGGATTCGCACACTAGATCACTGTTGAACATCGGTTAAAGGAGTGTCACTTAGTGTGGACGGTCAGATCTCTCGGTTGAAGGGTTGGAGGATGGCAAGTCATTTTTGATCGAGTTCGGGTCTTGAGACCTTTCGTTCAAGGTGCCCTATTAGATGTTTCAGCTTGTTGGCCCGTGTGGATTTTAAGAAGCTATGATAATTGGGTTGATCAACTGATTTAAGACCGTCCTCTACACGCTTCACAGTTCTACATCTTTTATTCTGTTTACACTCGACACGTGGCAGTTTCCACCGCCTCGACTTTGAGTTTCGAGACCTGGACTGCCCGCAAAATTTCAGCATTTTCGAAACCCATTTTTGTCCTTTGTCTGGTGCATGTTCCACCATTGCTGAATGTTTCAGTAACGCTCGATATTCATCTAATTTTTCCGGTGAACTGTCTATCTTGCTCCTGTGCCCGACGATGCTGGTTTAGAGTTTTCGGGTCGTCAGTTCCATAGGGACCTTAGTGTAGCCATTACAGTTAAATTTGTGGTGAACAGCTACTTTGAGTACACGTGTCCGCCATACGCTGAAAATGGGATTTCTCATTAGTATGATGATGATGTTGATGACGATGACGACGATGATGATGATGATGATGATGATGCTGATTTTTAAAATGTATAAAAAACATTTGGCTAAACATCTATGTTTATCTTGTAGCAGAAATTAAAACTAAAAGTTTTTCACTATTCCACTTATCGATTTGAAAGGTAACTTGGTTTATTTATGTTTCGTTTGTACGTTTCCAAATCTGTTTTTCGCAGCGGCATTTCACACTGGGATGATGATTCATGCGTGTTTAGACAGACCCCGAATGCCTTCAGTGGTCCCGCGGTGAGTCACACTTTTTCCAGACAGACGCATTGAAGTTCGTTTACCTTCGCTTTCAACTACACAATACGAATTATCTGAAATCCCACTACTACTGAGCCGGTTTTTGAACACCCCAACGTGACACGTCAGACATGTGTTCGATAATACCAGTCACGTGATCATATCCATCAGTTTGTGACGAAAGCCGGCAACCAAGTCTTGATTTTATTTGCAGACAGTAGAAAGGCCTTTTCTAGTAAAGCGCTGTCTCGAAGGTGGTATTCATCCAATGAAATATTCCGGAACATTTCTTACAGTGTCTACTTAACTTTATGTTCATTCTGTCCAGCACACGTCGATGAAAGGATGAATTTTTAACCAATGATTACTTCACAATGTACACTGGATACAGACTCCCTTGAGGAACAGTCCGGTCAACCTGTTCACAGTAACACACAGGAAATGTGTAAAACGGAAAGCATACGGTGAAATTCAGGATTATACAAACAGTGTCCTTTCGGAGTACTCGAAGAAGAGATCTTTGACTTTGGGATAGTTTAAATTTTCAAGTAAGTTCGTTTTGCTTCTCCCGCCGCGCCTAAATCAAGCACAGTTTCACTGTCATCAACTTCCCCTGTCATTTTTCACACAGTTATAAGTTATCGGTGAAATTATTATACAAACAGTGTCCTTTCGGAGTACTCGAAGAAGAGATCTTTGACTTTGGGATAGTTTAAATTTTCAAGTAAGTTCGTTTTGCTTCTCCCGCCGCGCCTAAATCAAGCACAGTTTCACTGTCATCAACTTCCCCTGTCATTTTTCACACAGTTATAAGTTATTTCAATTTTTTTACTTTTATTTCGACTAAACAAGGAAGAAGATCGGTTTGTGCAGAAAATGGAACTGTAAATAAGCCAACAGAATCAATTTTTAATCTGACAGATCTGACATCTCCACACCTGTTAACCAGGTACAACTTTTCTGGTAGTTTGCACAACAGAGAAAATGCAAAGGATTTGAGTTTGCTTCTTACGAGAGTGCGTTTAGCAGTGCATATCACTGACCATGTCCAGTGCGATTCCCAGACGACTAACATACGACGCAAGCGTGTTGCCACCACTTCACCGGTACACGCTGGATGTACCTTGACTAAAAGTTGTAAACATTTGAGCAATGTAATGGTTTTCCTACAATACCTGAAACAACGGCCCACTAACTTTGTTGGTTTCGGCTTCCGAATGACCTTTTCCAAAAGTTCCAGTCAGGTAGTACGAGAGACACCTGAGACTATTTTCTTGTAGAATGCGCATATTAAATGCTCAAGGTTCAAAATTCTGCAAGACCAACTATTCCAACTGCTGATTGGCTCTAATAAAAGCACAGCTCGAGTCCATTAATTCCCTCACCAGATTGGTTGATCCAGGACTGGATTGAAACTTGCGGGGGCCTTTATTTCACTTCCGCACTTTACCCAACATCGGGATAACTGTGCGGTTCCCGACAATGGAAAAGTTCATCTTACTGCATGTCACCGAAACTGATGGCGTGGTTTCTGAAATTACCTGACATCATCGTTTTCGGATGAGTGATCACTTAGAACAGCTCCCAGATACGTCGCGGACATTATTCACGTATGTGAACAGCCCGTGCAGAATGACCGGCTCAGCTGAGGTCTCGTCCGTCAATCACAGAACGAAGACATACACCAACGTCAAGATCCCTTGATGTTATGCTCTGTCTCCGTTGGCCGCCTACACAATTCTCCTTCGGCAGTTTAAGGACGAACGCAAGTTTTACCTTGCATTATGCCCTCTACAACATATGACCACGTGAAGCAAGCCACCAGGTGAATTCTGTGAGCTTCCTTCATTCAAAGCGATCGACCACCTCACTGGCGTGACCAGTACGGCCAAGATTGTTTCAGGACAGTTTCAGAATAAACATCGCGTGTTAACCAAGAAAATCTAATGTTAACTCAAGGTGTGCTTCTCTTCAGGGACAAATCTCATGATGGATAACCGTAAACAGCCCCCATCGGTTTTTGCATGACTGTTTGTCATTAGTTCTGTGGGGAGCAGTTGTACAAGAGCGTTTTATTTACCAGAAGGTCCATGATTCAAATTCAACCACGGAATCTGGACTGCCCCGGTCTAGTTTGGGAAACCTGGCAGAATCATCATCATCATCATCATCATCATCNAAACTGACAACAAGAACGCCACTGAAATCGGTTGGCAGCCATATGGTGTGGTGTCTCCAACCAGGCACAGTGGGGATCACGCGGTCCTCATCCTAGAAGGCAAGTAGCACCGACAGCACCCAAGAGTTTTGTGATCTCCTTCATACTCCTCTGCCAAGCCAAGGGTTGGCCACCTCTCTGTTTACGCCACTCTGAACTGGGCATGGAAGTACCCCTTGCACAACCGAAAACGTGCTCTCTAACTGCCTTGTTACGGACAACGATAGTCGAACACCTGAAGACGTCTCAGGTCCGCTGCCCGAGTAGGCCAAGTCTCGCAGGCATACAACAAAACAGCCCACACTGTAGTTTGATACACATGTTCCTTCATATTCAGGGATTAACCATTCTGACGCCATAGGTGTATCAAGTTGGCAAATGCGGCCCGAGCATTACTGATTCGTGCATTCACCTCATCTGTCTTACTACAGTCAGAGCTAATACAACGTTCAAGATACGTGAAACGCTCCACAATTTCCAGTACCTTTCCTGGATTGTAAGTGGCGTGTTCAGTGACTGCACGTCCACGAGCATGACCTTATACTTTGTAAGTGCAATGTCTATGTCAGCTGGACTCTGAGAAGTTATTGTAGCTGAACGAACGATTTTGCAAATTTTATACGATCATATCGGCAACGCTGGGGGGCTCGAAGGGATAAATTCTCCGATGACCTCACTAGCAGTTCAGTGTTTGCTTAGCTAGACCAGGTGAAGTCCACACTTCACCACTAAGTCAAAGGTATTTTTGATGTTCTGAAGACTTTAGTGGGTGTTTTGCGAACTGCGAATTGATGTAAGGTTAGTGCGCTATCTAATGATATGCACATCGGAGGTTTCGCTATTTAAGTACTAACGCCAACTGAACATGCCTTCGCCTCCAAGGCTTGGTTGTATCGTCCACTTCATCGTTTTCCGGTGATCAACACTGTAGCAGCTAGAACCATAGTGCTTATGGCATACGGCTTACAGCTGATAAATTGAGTTGAATTGAAATAACGCCCACTCATATGTTTTTGTAATGCAATACTCCTAGACAGCCCACGACCGGTTTCGCCCTTCTTGGGGCTCATCGGGTAGGCGCAATCCCCGAGTTTTCGTCCACCTTATGTTCTACTTCAAACAAAAATATTGCACCAAATTAGCCAATAGACACTCACTCATTTGCAAACTAATTTGGTTCTCTAAAATGGCAAGAGCGGAAATCCGTGCATTCACCTCATCTGTCATACTACAGTCAGAGCTAATACAACGTCCAAGATATGTGAAACGCTCGACAACTTCCAGTACCTCTTCTTGGATTGTAAGTGAGGTGTTCAGTGATCGCACGTCCACGAGCGTGGCCTTCATAAGCGTTTTACTGATGAAAAAAATGAAACAGTGAAAAGCCTACAACCGTAAGTAAACAACCCGCAAATTTTTCTGTGTTCAAACCGATACCAACGGGAAAGGGTGCTGAGGCACCCTTCAATCAACTTCCAAACTATGTAGCGGTACGCAACAAGGTACGCAAAAGGGTGTGGGGATATCATATGATATTCTGTCAATGCTTTCGGTGAGCATGATTCATTCGACAAGTCGCTTCCACCAGCCCTAGTTTGCGCTCATTTTCTAACTCTAGTGACACTCGTTTAAATTGGAATACCAACCACCTGGAATGCTCTCGAGAGTTCATTCTTTGTGTGCCTGGTCCCCTTGTTGAAGGGAGTTGAACCGACGTTCACGTGGTACACCTCTGGATGATGACCAACCGACCGACCGACTGGCAGATTCCTTTCAGCCGTAACTTATGAACTTTCGAGCTTTAACACTCTGTGATGGTGTGCGTTCTGTATGGTGTGGTTCTCTCCTTCAATGGGTTGAAATGCTTTGTCAGTTGTCAGATGTGTCATTTGTCTATCTGCAATGTGCTAAGACAACAACAAGGTTGTGAAACAACGCACTCGCAATTTCGGCACACTTGCACGTATGTCAACACATGCAGTGCCACATGCACACCTGAGTTATCCATCTCATGAAGAATGTCTAGTCCATATTTCGTCTGATCAAAGGCGCGAGGAATGAAGAATGGAGTAGAGCATAAAACTAGTCGGAAAGTTAAATTTCACCGATTGAGGAGCGTAACGGACGGGTTGGAACCACTTGACAATAGCTGCCTGGTAAGCTACCCAGTCTGCTTTGATTGTCCCTTATACCCACATCCTTTTTGAAGAACAGGCGCTTGTACAAACTGTGTGTGAGTTCCAGAGAGCATCATATGAAATTTTAGTGTACCGACCATCCACTTGAGGCAAGTTTCGTTCGTCGCCACTGCTGTCCTCAAGACTTGTAACTAGTTGCCGATCGATTGGCATACAGAAAAATTCCACTTCGGTGCTTCAGCACCCTTTACCCTTTGGTATCGGTCCGAACACAGAAAAATTTGCGGGTTGTTTACTTACGGTTGTAGGCTTTTCACTGTTTCATTTTTTTCATCAGTAAAACGCTTATGAAGGCCACGCTCGTGGACGTGCGATCACTGAACACCTCACTTACAATCCAAGAAGAGGTACTGGAAGTTGTCGAGCGTTTCACATATCTTGGACGTTGTATTAGCTCTGACTGTAGTATGACAGATGAGGTGAATGCACGGATTTGCAAGGCACGGGCCGCGTTTGCTGATT